>NW_010569585.1:0-261 GCF_000687285.1 Phaethon lepturus
CAAGCGCTGGAGCAAATCAACCCAAATCTCTGCTTCCGCCCCTTCGTCAGCTTTTGCACTGACAATTAGGGGGTGAAGAAAAACGCTTTAAACAGCTCTTCAAAGGCTGTGCTTCGGTGTTCGGTGCGCTGGCAGAAATCCTGGTTTCTGCAGATGATATTCAAGCAACCGAGGACAAACGTATATATTCTGTATATCCAAAGGAGAAGCAGAGCACTTAAGCTACAGGAAAACATCTCTAGGTGGTAATTCTTGTGCTTG
>NW_010569586.1:0-261 GCF_000687285.1 Phaethon lepturus
TCTTTCCGTGGGGCTGCTCTCCAGCCTCTCGCCCCCCAATTTGTATGTACAACCAGGATTACCCCATCCCAGCTGGAGAATCCGGCACTTGCTCTTCTTGAATTTCACACGGTTGGCGATTGCCCCGCGCTCTAGTCTGCCCAGATCTCTCTGTAAGGCCTCCCAACCCTTGAAGGAGTCCACAGCTCCTCCTAGCATAGCATTGTCGGCAAACCTAATGTGCACTTGACTCCTGTGTCCGGATCATTTATAAAAACATTG
>NW_010569587.1:0-261 GCF_000687285.1 Phaethon lepturus
CTGGGGGAAGCCCAAAAGGAGCGGGTGTGTGGCCGGGTCACGGGGAAACACTGCACGGTCCTCGGCTCTGGCCCGGGGTCCCGCAGGGCCACGCCACGGGAGGTTGTGAGACTTTCAGAAGTGCCACGCGTGTGCGCCCAGGAGCTCTCTAAGCCGAGGACACCGAAGAGGCGTGAGGATGGTCCCGGCGGGGTCCCCTGCAGGAAGGTGACCCCAGAAGTGACCGAAAGTTGCCTGGCGGCTGCCGAGGCAGCCAGGGAG
>NW_010569588.1:0-261 GCF_000687285.1 Phaethon lepturus
AAGAACGTGTGGCCCTCTCCCCAGATCATGAACTCGGCCCTGATCACTGTTACCATCTGTTGCTTGTTAATGATTGTAGGCAGCTAAGGACCATAAAAGAGGTTGCTCCCTCTCTGGCAGTGGCATAGGGAAGAGAATCAGAAGGGTAAAAGTAAAAATACCTCTGGGCTGAGATAAAAGACAGATCAATAGGTAAAGCAAAACCTGCACACACAGCCACTCCCAGGAGCCAGCTCTCACAGTACCTGTTCTCTTAGCCTC
>NW_010569589.1:0-261 GCF_000687285.1 Phaethon lepturus
CTCCCTCCAGTCCCACAGGCACATCAGTGCAATGCACTTGAGAACCAGAAATGTCTACATGCTGAATTATTTCCTTCTGACTGACCTTGTTTCTTAATCCACTTGTTTGGTTCAGTCTAGTCACTAAGTTAGTGCAACTTAGTCCAGTTCAGTCCTTGTTGAATTTAAAATAAATACAAATAATATGTATTACAAATAAGGCAACTTCTGCCATTCTTTTAAAACCGTTTTGATTTTTGTAGGCAGATTTTCTTGCTAAGT
>NW_010569590.1:0-261 GCF_000687285.1 Phaethon lepturus
TTTTTTTTTGCCTACATTTGTCTTTTCTTCCCATTTCAGTATTAAGCACTCCATTTCAATCTGCAAAGAATAATTAATTTCCTAATCCCCCCCCCGAACTGTTGACATCACTCAGAGCACCTGCAATACTACACTCAACCTGATGCAGCTAAGAAAAAATGAGTGATGCCACAGCCCTGGCTCCATTCGATACTTCCTTTTTTCCATTGCCTCAATGTTTTCTTCTTCTTCCTATTTCCTGCCAGATCACTTCTTTCCAGA
>NW_010569591.1:0-261 GCF_000687285.1 Phaethon lepturus
GCTGCACAGTTAGGACTTCAGAGACTGGAAATGCAGCTGGAGGTGCTGTGTCAGTGTACCCCAGATGACTATCTTGCCTTCCTCTGTACCTTTTCAGTACTCTGGGATATGTCCCTTGGCTGCCTTTGCTAAAACAAAAACACACCCCCCATTCCACCTCCCCCTTCTCTACAAAAAAAAGAGAGAAAAGATATGGGGGAGGGATGATTTAAGGGTAATTCTGTCTAAGAGGTGTAAGCTTTAAATAATAACAAAGAGGCA
>NW_010569592.1:0-260 GCF_000687285.1 Phaethon lepturus
GGGGAAAAAAAGGCCCAGAAACAAAATGCAGGGGGTTTAAATGACTGAATCACAAACAGCTGGTTGTTTAGAAGGTTTTTGGTATTTGAAACTTTTGCTGTCTTCTGCACTAACTTCCATACTGGCTATTATCTGAAATAGTGTTGTTACAATTTTTTTAAATCTATTTGCAGCTTTGACATGATCTTAGTTAATATTTAACACAGTGTGAGCTGAGGAATATGGTTTTCATTCAGCATTCTGCAAAAGGCTTTGACTGT
>NW_010569593.1:0-261 GCF_000687285.1 Phaethon lepturus
CAGGCTCTGGTGCAAACCCCAGGGTTTTATCCTGGTGCAAGAGGATGCAAGCAGCCCAGAAATGGCTTCCAGCTGGCAGCAGGGTCCTTGCTAGAGGAGGAGGAGGCACTTGCTTCCTCCCTCTGCATGGCCTTGGCTTGCCCCTCGCTGCCCTGGGTGCCAGGTTCGCTCAGCTCCCTCGGCTTTTGCTTCCCTTCCCGACCACCTCAGTGGAGCTGGGGGGCTGCCCAGCGCTGGGATCGCCCCCCGCCCATGTCCCAG
>NW_010569594.1:0-261 GCF_000687285.1 Phaethon lepturus
GAAGCCCAAGCTCCCTTCCTTGCCATCAGCCTGTCCCTCCGCAGCCGCGGGGGCCGGAGGGGAGAGGGGAGCAGAGCTGTGTGTGCTGCCTTGGGGGTCTGATCAAGCTGGGTGCTGGACTTTTTGTTTTTCAGATCGATTGAAATATGAGTCAAAAAAATCCAAGTCGACCAGTGTTTCTGTCAGCAATGACTTTGGTTTTTCCTCCGTAATATCAGGTAACTTTCAAGATGCACATGAGCATCAGCAGCTCCTGTGTTC
>NW_010569595.1:0-261 GCF_000687285.1 Phaethon lepturus
GAACAAGGACTAGCGATTGTGAGACTTCTGCGTGCATTGGTGTAGAAGCACTTGAGATGGGCTATCGATTTCACCCTGAACATTGGCATGCCACCCCTAGGCCCAACTCTACTGAGCCTGGTGCTCACTAGAGATTAGTATGTCTCTAATAACCACATGCATCTGGGAGTAAAGACTGTGGGACGCATTTATCAGGTGAGAGACTGGAATCGGTGATACAGCGTGTGTGTGATGATGCTGTGCTGATGGCAGCTGCAGAGA
>NW_010569596.1:0-261 GCF_000687285.1 Phaethon lepturus
TGTATGTGTTTAGTATATAAATATGTTCAACTCACCACCGTGATTCAGTTATAGTTCAATTGTAAAACAGGAGCATTATAGTTTCTGTTAGGGTCTTAACACTGCAAGCAAGGAGCCCTATTTGTTCAGAAGGGCCAGCTTAGCAGATGTAAGCTGAGTGTCCTGTATCATTTCCCATGTCTTGTTCCCCACGAGTGAGGTTCTCTCTGCCACCACTGAGACGCACTCCCACCGGTCTGAGTGTGGTTGCACAGAGGCATG
>NW_010569597.1:0-262 GCF_000687285.1 Phaethon lepturus
TGGGGCCCCCCAAGCTCCTGGTTTCCCGAAAATGGTGTCCCCCAGCTCCTACCGTGGCTCCTACCGTGCCAGCCAACAGGCACACGCTCCCGAGCCCCTCGGGGCGCTCATCCCGGGGCCTGTGCTTGCCCGGTTAATCTGCAGTTGGCTTTGGCTGGATGCTGGAGGTGTCCCCTCCGGAGGAGGGGGCTCCCGCCCGGACCAGGCGTGCCTCCCCCGTGAGCCGCTGCCCCGACGGCCGCTTGGATCCGGTCTCTGTATT
>NW_010569598.1:0-261 GCF_000687285.1 Phaethon lepturus
ACAGCAGGCAGCACGCCATGTACTTGCCGTGCCGCGGGTCGCACTTCACCATCTGGTTGGCCGGCTCGAAGCAGGCGTTGGTGATCTCCGCCACCGAGAGCTGCTCGTGGTAAGCCTTCTCGGCCGAGATGACGGGGGCGTAGGTGGCCAGCGGGAAGTGGATGCGGGGGTACGGCACCAGGTTGGTCTGGAACTCCGTCAGGTCGACATTCAGGGCCCCGTCAAAGCGCAGGGAGGCCGTGATGGAGGACACGATCTGGC
>NW_010569599.1:0-261 GCF_000687285.1 Phaethon lepturus
AGGGAGTCAAAGCCAAATAAAAAGATTAATTTGGACTTTTTCTTTTCTAATTGAAGCTGAACTTCAAACATTATTTTTGACATTAATTTGTTGAATAGGAGCAGAATTCACCTTACTTTTTCCACCCTTATGCTATGTATCATTTAAAGTAATTTCTAAACTAAAAACTAGCAGGTGCCTATTTACTTCAGGGTGTTTTTTTCATCCATTAGATTCTGCGAGAAATGTCTGCTTCAGTCTGGCCATCACTGTTTCTTCTTT
>NW_010569600.1:0-238 GCF_000687285.1 Phaethon lepturus
GGAAGGAAGGAAGGAAGGAAGGAAGGAATTGTGGATGTGTTGGTGACACACTGACATCTCACCTCTGATGTAGCTCCCACTACAGCAACCAACATTCTCTAGCAAGTCGGCCTTGCTACACATATAGGCTGAAGCTAGATCTTCCGTGTCACTTGATCCACTGGTGATTCACAGGGCGCACTGATCCCTACAGACATGCTCTGCTAATCCAGACAGCATGGCTGATAACGCCCCCAGC
>NW_010569601.1:0-261 GCF_000687285.1 Phaethon lepturus
TTTTCAGAATGTCACATGAATTTCAGGTTTTCTGAATAATGGCTTATTGGAAGCATTGTTTATTACAAGATTGCATTAAGGGCATAGAGCTATTGCAAGGGATTACTTGTACACTGAACTTGTCCAGCCAAGAAAGCTGTTTCTAGAAGTTTTCTTGTCATAACAAATTGAAATGGAGACATGTTTACTAAATGTTAACTAAATGTTTAAAAACAGGAAATCAAATACAGTTATCCTCAGTGAGCAGGTTTTAAAGTTGTT
>NW_010569602.1:0-261 GCF_000687285.1 Phaethon lepturus
TGCTGCTGGAGCCAGGCTCCCTTTGCAAACCGCCCTGCTCTCTTTCAGCTCTGCAAGGGGAGCGCCTTTTCCAGCCTGCGGCAGCCAGAACTGACACCCGTGGAGCTCCCGGAGGACAGCACAAGCAAGCGGGACCTGCTGGAGCGGCTGCAAGCCCGTGTCCCCAGCAAGCAGCGGGAGGGGGCAGCAGTGCGGGCAGTCCTGCAGGCGCCAGCGAAGCTGGGGGTCTTGGCCAAGGAGGAGCAGGCAGAAGATGACAGC
>NW_010569603.1:0-261 GCF_000687285.1 Phaethon lepturus
GGAGACGGGCCAGCCCAGCCCCTGCGGGGCCAGCCCCGGCGGGTCGTGTGGGGCTGTGTCCATCCGGCTCCAACGCCTCCAAGAATGGAGATGCCCCAATCTGCCCGCGCTGACCCTGCGGCTGTCAGTAACCAGAGCACTGGCTCAGCCAGGACGATGCCCACCGCAAATATTTAGGCTTTTCTTTCTGCTAGCGAGTCCCAGGAGAGCTGGCAGCAGGGGTTCCTCAGCCCTGCGAGGCACACAGTGACTTGGAGGTGG
>NW_010569604.1:0-259 GCF_000687285.1 Phaethon lepturus
TGCAAAGCTGCTTTCCAGCCTGTCAGCCCCCAGCCTGTTCTGGTGCACAGGTTATTCCTTGCCAGGTGAAGGACTTTGCATTTCCCCTTGTTGAACTTCCTGCCAACCCTCTCTGTCCATTTCTCCAGCCTGCTGAGGTCCTTCTGAATGGCAGCACAACCGTCTGGTTTTCAACTACTCTCCTCAGTTTTGTATCATCTGCCAGTTCGCTGAGGGTGGACTCCATTCATAAATCACAGAATCACTAGGTTGGAAAGGA
>NW_010569605.1:0-262 GCF_000687285.1 Phaethon lepturus
ATTGGGGCTTTGCCGTGGTCACCCCACCGGTGGCTGAGCCTCGGGGGACTCTGCTGAGGTCCCTCTGGGCACATGCTTTGGTGTCCCCAGGGACAGAACTGTTGGCCACCATGCCCTCGCCCCGTGTGGTGAAGACCCACCTGCCTGCACATATCCTGCCAAAATCCTTCTGGGAAAACCGCTGCAAGGTAACCCCCAACCCTGGTCTTTGCCCCATGAGGCACGGCAGCCCCCCGTTCCCCTGCAGCAGGACCCCCTGCTG
>NW_010569606.1:0-261 GCF_000687285.1 Phaethon lepturus
TGCCTCTTCTCGCCGCCGCGCACTCTTTAATGCGTTTTTCAGACAGTCTGTCTCTAGTTGCGTCTTCAAACCCTCTTCTCCTCGTTCTACCGACCTCGGCAGGCACCTCGCACGGCGCAACCCGCTCCTCTCGCCGCATCCCACCGCGGAATTGCTCACCCGCTCCACCCCTGCTGCTGGGTCGCACCACTGTCCCTCCGCCCACGCGAGCCCCGGGGGAGAGGAGCGCACAGCCGCGCCTCCGGAACCGCTCCTCCGGCG
>NW_010569607.1:0-262 GCF_000687285.1 Phaethon lepturus
GGGAACTTACTGGACACTTACTGGCCTTACTGGGCAAAGAAGGGGCTGGAGCTAGGAGGGGGCATCCAGGGGGGTGTTTCCTGCCTCCTCCTTCCAGGCTTGGTGCCAGGGAAGGTGATTGCTATAAAGCCTGTGAACACGGGGTCCCCTCTCTCCGCACCCTGGTTTGGGAGAGAGAGGGGGATCCCTGCCCACTGTGGGCCTGGGGAGGAGGAGGAGCATTGGGGTCATCTCGGGGGGGCCCTGCCGCGAATGGGATGGC
>NW_010569608.1:0-262 GCF_000687285.1 Phaethon lepturus
ATTACTAATAAATTCAAACACTTTTAAAAGAACAAATCACTTAATGTATATTTACATTGCCACAATGCCAATTTTCATCACAACAAACCCATTACAAGAAATAGAACTATGAATGAGAAGCAGATATTGAGAAGACACATGAAAAGCAAAAGAGTGAATCTGAAAGATGAAGTTTATGTAAAATCGTAAAATATATGCTAGAAAGTATAGTATGATCATAAGACAAAAATGTATAAACATTTTCAAACCCTTTACCTGTATG
>NW_010569609.1:0-261 GCF_000687285.1 Phaethon lepturus
GCACGAGGGGAGTACAGCTGATTTCATCTGCCTCTACTTCAGCAAGACTTCTGGCAGGGTCTCCCTCGATATTCTTGTGTCCCAGTGAGGCCATTACAGTCTGGGTGGGTAGACAAATAAATGAGCAAACCACCAGCTGGATGATGAGGCTGAGAGCGCAGAGGTGACGGGGGACACGCCCCACCTGGAGGCCAGTGGGACATACTGGGGCATTGCAGGGCATCAGAGGGGACTCTCCTGGGACCTGGGCAGTTTAACACC
>NW_010569610.1:0-261 GCF_000687285.1 Phaethon lepturus
TTGCTGTCATGATCTAGGAACAGTATGAAACCTACCTGAGCTGCCCCTACTTGCAGAGTACTCTATAGGAAGAAATATCCTACTTAACCAAAATTAACAAGTTCCTTGCTTACGTTGTTTAAAGTGTAAATGCAGCCCCCTTCCTCTTAGCTGTCCTTTTTTGTCTTAAGAAATCTTGGCAATGTGGTTTTCCTTGTTTCCGATGTCAAGATTTGAATTTATGCAATGGAATATGGTATTGAACTAGTTGGATACTTCTGG
>NW_010569611.1:0-262 GCF_000687285.1 Phaethon lepturus
CAGTGCGTGCCCGTATTGTCTGCTCGGGAGCCTTGGGATGGGCTTTTAACAGGGGAGAAGGGCACAGAGCACCCATCCCCATCCCTGGCGTTTTGCAGCACCCATCCCAACACCCTGCATGTCACAGCACCCATCCCAACACCCTGCATTTTGCAGCACCCGTCCCAACACCCTGCATCTCGCAGCACCCATCCCAACACCCTGCATTTCGCAGCACCCATCCCAACACCTTGCATTTCTCAGCACCCATCTCAGCCCCTTG
>NW_010569612.1:0-261 GCF_000687285.1 Phaethon lepturus
CCAGGCTGGGATGGGACAGGGGTCTTGGCCCGCCCCTGGCGCATTCCTGGCAGGATCCACTCCAGGGTCCGCGGCCACAGCCCCTGGCACTCAGCCCCATGCTGGGGTGTGCCCCGGCTCGCTCCCTGCCCGTGCTCCCAGCAGCCACAGGAGCAACTCCCTGCAGGGCCCCACCGCCGGCTTGGCCTGGGCACCTCTTCTGCAGGGATCCTCTTGCACCCAGGACTGGTGCGGGAGGCAAAGGCACCAAGCAGGGAAAGA
>NW_010569613.1:0-262 GCF_000687285.1 Phaethon lepturus
ATTAACTCTATCCCAGCTAAAACCAGGACAATATCCATGCCTTATTTTATACTACCTACGTCATGCCCAGGTCCTACATTTTCCAATATATCCCAATTAATCACTACCACCTTTCCTGCCTCTTGTCATACACACAGAGGTATCATTCCCTTAGTCTATTGACCAACTCTCCAAAATGTTTGCTGAGTTCATTTAGTCCATGACTTGGGGGTCCATCTGTCATAACAGCCCTTCAGGGCAGAAGAGATGGTGTGTGGTGTTG
>NW_010569614.1:0-261 GCF_000687285.1 Phaethon lepturus
TGTCTTGTCAGTGATCCACAAACACTGCATTGTAAAAAACCTAATGGCAAATAAAAAGTATCTTAGTTTCCCCAAATCCTTGTTTCCTTCATCCCCTCAGACTACCACAGTTAACAATCATGCTATTATTCTGTAATTACCACCAATGTGAAACCCCTCCACGGCATCGTTCACTAATGTGAGGGACAGCACTCTTGATAAGGGGTAACTACCACTAACCACACACCCACCCATCAGTCCTTTTGCAGCAAGGCCTCTGTG
>NW_010569615.1:0-262 GCF_000687285.1 Phaethon lepturus
CCTGTTTTGAGTTTCCCTTTTTGAAGGATTCAGAGAGTGAAGAAAAGCTGCTGAGCAACCTAAGTTGGTAACAGAAAGGGTATTTGAAATCCTTATAAAATGCATCGTCTTTTTGACAGTTCTAAATTGCTGTTAAATTAGAAGTTTGGTACTAAATTTTTTTCATTACACATTCAGGAAACAGCTCTTTTCATTTAGGAAAAAAAGATTAGAATAGTTCGTTATTTTAAGCAGTGCAAGCAAAAATAATCAATTTTGTAAA
>NW_010569616.1:0-262 GCF_000687285.1 Phaethon lepturus
TTCTGAGCAATGAGACTTGAGTAACTTGTGTATTTTCCTCATCTCCAGTTTATTTGGATCATCTAATTGAATTTTGGTAGAACTGCATTCAAACTTGGTTTTTATTTTTATGACATAAGTTCTCAGTCCTAATAGAAGTATAGGGTATTTTCCATTGGCAGATGAATACCCCATCCTCCTTGTTTATAACTTTAAAAAATGTATGTGGGGAAAGGCTCTCCCCTTGACTACAGTGATCCCTAAAACCTTGTGCCGATCTCAT
>NW_010569617.1:0-261 GCF_000687285.1 Phaethon lepturus
TAGGTATCGTTTAGCTCCTGAACACAAATACCCTGCTGCTTATGAAGACTGTCTTAATGCCACCATACACTTTATGAAGAATACAGAGCACTATGGGGTGGATCCCGACAATGTAATTGTCTGCGGGGACAGTGCTGGGGGCAATCTAGCAGCTGCTGTTAGCCAGACCCTTGCAGGTAGATCAGACCTCCCCAGACTACGTGCTCAGATCTTGATCTACCCAGGCCTTCAGGCACTGGACTTCAATTTACCATCCTATCA
>NW_010569618.1:0-262 GCF_000687285.1 Phaethon lepturus
CGGCCATCCAGCCAGTTCATTAGATGTCTCTGGAACTGCATGATTTGGGGCAGTGCAATAGACAGCTGTAATAATACAAAAGCATGGTTTGTCACAACTGAAAAAAATGCAGTATCCTGAGATTTGTATTTAGTCTAAGGTCCTGAAGATTAATAAGTGAAATTATATTTGTTAACAGGTTCTTTGCAAGAAGTAAATACACTATCTCGGGGATAAAGAGGTGACCCACCCAGTGGATGAGGGAGAGGCTGTGGACGTTGTC
>NW_010569619.1:0-262 GCF_000687285.1 Phaethon lepturus
CCTCATCCTTGGGTTTCTGTGGAGACACTGCTGACATAATCCTAGACCTGCAGCGAATGAACTCGCTGGGGTTTATCCATTGAAATCTCCACTTTTTCACACTCACCACTTTGACCACTTCAATCTGGATGGATGAAGAGCTGCCAAAAACTGGATTTTTTTTCCTTACTTGCCTTCACCCTCTTGCCACCACATTTTCCCAGCATGACACGAGTGATGCTCCCAGCCCTGCCTACAAGCCCTTGGCTGCCTGCCTGCTCTG
>NW_010569620.1:0-262 GCF_000687285.1 Phaethon lepturus
TTTCTCATTTTTGGCAGGGGGTTGTAATTTTTTGGGAGGGCTTTCTCACTTTTTGGGGGGTCTCACTTTTTGGGGGGTCTCACTTTTGGGGGGTCTCATTTTTGGGGGGTTCTTATTTTTGGGGAGGGCTCATTTTTGGGGAAAGTTTTCTCATTTTATGGGAGGGTTTTTCTCATTTTGGGGGGAAGGTTTTCTCATTTTATGGGGAGTTTTCTCATTTTGGGGGATGATTTTCTCATTTTTGGAGGGGTTTCTCATTTTT
>NW_010569621.1:0-260 GCF_000687285.1 Phaethon lepturus
GTTTGAGGTCCCTCTTGTCCCCTCCCTCTTTGTAGGACACTTATAAGGAAGAACACTTGTTTCTTGGTTCATTGCTTAAAGACATCATGAAGGAAGTTCAGAAAGATGAAACATGGAGGTATGTGCACCACTGAGGGCATTCAAATTCCCTTGATGTGCTCTGTGCCTTGTGACAGGTGAAACATGTCTTCTTCCAGAGGGCAATGTCACTCATGCTTGCAGGACCCCTTACGACCGCACGGGTGAGATGCTCTGCGGGC
>NW_010569622.1:0-262 GCF_000687285.1 Phaethon lepturus
GATGGGTGCACTGTTGGGTGGATGAGGAATTCTACTGGCAGAGTTGTGTCACTGAAGAAGCTAACATTGCAGCAGGGGTGTGAGAAGCAGCTTTGCCTTACCTTTTGGTTGAGTTTGATTTGCCATTTTGACGACTATCGAGGCATGTCCCTTTCGACAGTTTGGCACACTACATTCAGTAGAGATTCTATCACTCGGTGTAGCAGAAATAAGGTGCCGATGAGTTTTTGCCATTATATGATTACCAGTGATTGTCAGTGTA
>NW_010569623.1:0-262 GCF_000687285.1 Phaethon lepturus
CTGGGGGACATGGCTCAGAGGGCACAGACCTGGCGGGGTCCTGCTTGCCCCGTCCAGCAGCCCACCCAACTCCCCTCCTGGCCCACTTGTCTCAATAGTTTGCGAAGTTCAGGGTTTTGGCGGGGGCGAGGAGGGGGAAGAATAAAGAAGAGGTAAACTTTCGGCAGAGTTTTCAGTCCGATCCCCCCCCGGTGCATTTCTCTTCCTCCCGGCATTTTTCAAGTCAGCCCAGCGCTGAAATCTCCGGCCATTTCAAACAGTT
>NW_010569624.1:0-262 GCF_000687285.1 Phaethon lepturus
CCTCTCCTCATCGGCTCTCTTAACACTTGGAGGCAGAAATTATGATTGATACATCCTAGATAGTGCAGTGTGCTGCCATGATGGGCACTTAAAATCAAAAAGGAAAATTCACACAGTTAAGTCTAAACATGGACATTTCTCTTCACAAAAGTAGTGCTGAAAGACAAATGTTGTCCCAAGGCAGTCAGGGAGGCAGGAGTTCTTGGACTGGAATGTATTCTAGGGAGCTGCCCCTGCTAGAGAAGTATCAGTTCATGATAAT
>NW_010569625.1:0-262 GCF_000687285.1 Phaethon lepturus
AGGGAGCGGAAGGAGCCGAGCGGCTGTCGGAGGCTTTTGCAGCTCCGGTTCCAGCTGGCGACGAAGCTCTGTGCCTCGGGACGCCTGTGTCTCTGGCTTTGCACCGTCCCCTGCCGCCCCCTCACCTCTCTCCCCTTTCTCTTTGCTTTAGGTCGGCTGTGATGCTTTGATCTCTGCGCCCGGAAGAGGACTCTGCCACCAAAGTCATCGTTTCCAGCTAGATGCACCCGAACCGCCCAGCTGCCATGGAAACAGGCTGCGC
>NW_010569626.1:0-262 GCF_000687285.1 Phaethon lepturus
TTCTGTGATTCTGATTCTGTGATTCTGTGAAGCGGGTGCAGAGCTGCTTCTGCTTCTGCTGCCCCTGTTGCTGCCCAGCCTGGCTGGGATTCTGGCTGCCCTGCTGGCCTTGTTGCTTTTCGGGGTCTTTGGCACTGACGGCTAAAGAGCTGGGGTTGGATCCCACCATGGTGATGTCCTCCCACGGCAGCAGGGTGGTCCCTTCCACCATGTCCGAGTTGGGGGACATGTCTCCTGAGTGTCTCCCCGGATCCGAGCCCCC
>NW_010569627.1:0-262 GCF_000687285.1 Phaethon lepturus
TGGCACTTGCTGGTGCTTTAGTGAATAATGGTGTGGGTACTGGGGACAGGGATAGGGGCAGAGGTGGAGGGGGGGGGTGGTGGTCAAAGAAGAGTTCCTGGGAAACCGATTCCAAGACCACCTGTAGGACCTAATCAGTGTGCTATTCATAAACAAGAGGGACACTGGAAAAATGAGTGCCCTAAGGTGAAGGGGAACTCAAGCTTGATGGAAGATGTTAATCTTATGATATTGGAGGAAGATATAGACTGAGGGGGACCAG
>NW_010569628.1:0-262 GCF_000687285.1 Phaethon lepturus
CATTGGTGTAGATACACTTCAGCTGGGCTATTGATCCTGCCATCTTTTTCTGGGAGAAGACCTAATTCCTGTGGGACTGTTCTCAGGTGCTTCCATGGTTTCCAACACAACAACAACCCTTGCGTCTTTGCTGCCACGTGGATTTCCATCCCCTGCCTCCACTGAGATGGCTGAGGTGTTGCACAGGACATTTCAGATGTGCTCCAGCGTACTCAGCACATCATGGAACATACTGAAGGACCTTGCTAGCACACCATCCCTC
>NW_010569629.1:0-262 GCF_000687285.1 Phaethon lepturus
GGGCTGGCTTTGGGGCTGGCTTTGGGGCTGGCTTTGGAGGCGGCGATGGCATCCTCCCGGCTGGCGAAAAGGAGACGATGCAGAACCTCAACGACCGCCTGGCTGCCTACCTGGACAAGGTGCGAGCCCTGGAGGAGGCCAACACTGACCTGGAGGTCAAGATCAGGGAATGGTACAAGAAGCAGGGACCTGGCCCAGACCGTGACTACAGCCCCTACTACAGGACCATCGAGGAGCTCAGGAACAAGGTAGGATGCTGTGA
>NW_010569630.1:0-262 GCF_000687285.1 Phaethon lepturus
TTACTCCTTTTCCCATCTCTGGGCACTGCACTTTCCCCCCGCCTGGTATCAGAGAACCCCGCTGGTGAGACAGGACGGGGTCAGTGGGTTGGAAAGGAGAAGCTGTACCTTCCTGGCTTTGAGCCAACTGTTTCTGCAGCTCTTGATTGTGGGCACTGAAATGGTCCCTCTCAGCTTGCCTCTTGCTCAGCTCCAGCTCCAAGTCCTCTATCTTCTTCCTCGCATCATTCTGGAAGAGGAGAGAAGAGAAGCATCACCTCAC
>NW_010569631.1:0-262 GCF_000687285.1 Phaethon lepturus
GAAGTCAACCACAAACCAGCTTTTTAAGTAATTCATCTTAATGATTTTAGGGTCCAGTATTATTTCAGAGCTGTCTTCATTTACAGTCCCAGTTCTAAAATTCATGATCAAGTCCAATAGAAAAACAGTGTCTGATGCCACATTGAAAATAATCCATGGTGGTGTTGTTTGTTCTGTGAAGAATGTGATTCCAACTGGTATAATGACAAGGTTTCCAACCATCATTATGAGCATGATTAAGTCCCAGTAAAACCTAAAAAAA
>NW_010569632.1:0-263 GCF_000687285.1 Phaethon lepturus
GGCTCTGCCACAGACCCGTGTGCCGATAAAAAGATGGTGCAGACCCGTGGCCAGGCCTGATGCAAATTTAATTGCATTGGAATGAGATGTATTTTATGTCCTTAAAGCACATAAAGTGCTTGGAAGTTAATTGGTATTTAATTAGCATAAATTAAGCTTTTTAATAATACAGAGGGAAAAACAACGCAGTATTACAGATGCTTTATTAAAAGTCACCCTGACAAATTAAAAATGAATGTGCGGAACACATCAACAGCAAAACA
>NW_010569633.1:0-263 GCF_000687285.1 Phaethon lepturus
AGTAGTTTTTACATCAGAAGGTGAAACCCTGTCCTTTATCAAGCTCAGAGTATAAGGAAGAGCTCTTGCCAGATATCTGTAAGGTGTAAAAGCCAGTCAACAAAAGCTCAGAAACTTCAAAGAACACATCAAACACTAAAAGCATGAAACACAGGTGGGAAAAGGCTGCACAGTAACTGTGATCACAGAGCCATTCTTCCAAAAGACATCTACAAATTTTGGAATTAATGAAAGAATCCTTCAAAATTGAAGAGAAGTATCTT
>NW_010569634.1:0-263 GCF_000687285.1 Phaethon lepturus
TCCTGGGAGAGGGAAGGGTCTGGAAACATCTCAGAGCTCCCCAGAGGGGTCCCGAAGCTCCTCAAAGGGGTCTAGAAGAACCTGGAAGAGTCTGGAAGGTTATGGAAGCATTGCTGCCCGTCCCTGCTGTGCTGTAGCACTGTGAGAACCTCCAGAAATGAGGATTTGTTGTTTTTTTTCTACAGAAACAGGAGAGTCCCAGCACGCTGCCAGGCACCACCCAGCCTAAGTGGCCCCCCGCAGTGAGCAGTGAGGAGCCGGTG
>NW_010569635.1:0-263 GCF_000687285.1 Phaethon lepturus
TAAGTTTGTAGACAACTGGAATATTTGTCACTAAGTGGGATGGTATGCATAAATTTGTGTCTCTTTTAAGAGCCTGGAGTAAACATTTGAGTGAACACCTTTTTACAATCACAACTGGAGAACTGTTGAAAACTATAGTCTATGGACAACTTCCTCTCTAGAGATGTGGTTGTTTAGTTTTGCTGACTGTAGTGTGTTTGCTAAAAATAACAGGATCCCTGAGGAATTTGAAGAACTTCACCAACATTGCTGAATAAAACCTT
>NW_010569636.1:0-262 GCF_000687285.1 Phaethon lepturus
GAATCATACAATACTGCGTACTATGTTGGGGGCGAAGGGAAGGGGCATACAAAAATAGCTACAAAACATAGCAAGAGCTTTCTTCCTAGCCAAAGCTGGGTTTGAAGGCAAATGCACACACACTGAAGCGAATGGAGCTGGACAAGGCTACACGGTAGCACAAAGGTAGTGCGTTTCAACTACCTCCGTCCTACCTCATATATGCATCTACCTTCCGCTACGCCCTATATATCCATAAACATTCTGGCACTGCTAGGGGGAA
>NW_010569637.1:0-263 GCF_000687285.1 Phaethon lepturus
GTGTCCCCTCCACTGTCACCGGCAGTGTCACCCGCCCTGGCACCAGCACCAGCAGCATCACCGGTACCAACAGTGTCACCTTCGCTGTCACAACCAGCGTCACCAGCAGTGTCACCCACACTGGCACCAGCAGCGTCACCGGTACCAGCAGTGTCACCCACAGCGCCAGTAACACCCGCGCTATCACTGTCACTGGCAGCGTCACCCACACTAGTAACATCACCCGCACTGTCGCCAATAGTGTCACCATCACTGGCACCATC
>NW_010569638.1:0-263 GCF_000687285.1 Phaethon lepturus
ATGAGTTATGCTTTCAAAGTTAAGAATTCTAGTATACAGAGGACCAAAAAAAGAAGAAAGAGGGAAGGTTCAAGAGGAAGCAGTCATTAGCAAGAACTAGTTGACGTAAGGAGTATTTCCTCTTCCACAGATGGCACAAGGCTGAGCCTGTACCATGTGGTCAGTCCTAAGTTACTACCAAGTAACAAAATCAGGCTAAATTTATGATTTAGTTTGCCTACAGACAGGGTGAAAAATTAGGTAATCTGCTTGTTATATCTATA
>NW_010569639.1:0-262 GCF_000687285.1 Phaethon lepturus
GTTTTGGGTTTTTTGGGGTTTTTTTAAATGTGTTTGGTTTCCTACAGATTGATGAGAATTGGAAAGTCATTATAGTTCTATACCATTGCAGCTGCCTACTGCCATCTGGTGTACTTCTGATGTCATGTGAATGGACACGTCTTATAACCAAGGTCTACTAAGATGTATAAAGTAGATTTAGGATTTAATGGGTAAAGCCAGTGTACATATCTAGGCAGTATTGGGAAAGGACTGTGTCATTTAACCTCCACTTAAAATTTTA
>NW_010569640.1:0-263 GCF_000687285.1 Phaethon lepturus
CGTGCCTGGCGATGGCCCCATCCCTCCTCGATGCTCTCCAGTGTGTGACTAAACCTGCGTTACGGTCAGGACAGCGCCGGGAAAACCATCCCACGGGGCAGGAGCAAAATATTGCTGGGGAGGCTTCTGAGGGGGACAGCCCTGCACTTGTCAGAGCTGTTTCTCCTGGTGTGCGACGCGGAGGGAGAGAAACCGCTTGGCACGGGACATGGAGCCCCCTCCGCTCGCTCCTGACCCGCGTGTCCCCACCTGCAGAGCATCGC
>NW_010569641.1:0-263 GCF_000687285.1 Phaethon lepturus
GGAAACTCATGGGTTGAAATAGAAACAGATTGAATACAGCAATAAAAATAATACTACTACTAAAGCAGTATCAAGTACAAGAGTTATACTCAGCCCATGGAGTGGTCGCAAGCTGCGTGCTCCCGGCAGCAAACGCTGCTTGGCGAGCGCTGCAGGCAGCACCGCTCCAGTGAAGGGAGAAGAGGCCTCAGGAGCGACGGGCGAGACCCCCCAGGGGTGGCAGCCACTGAGAGAGAGAGCTGTTCCCAGCAGACTCCCCAGTT
>NW_010569642.1:0-263 GCF_000687285.1 Phaethon lepturus
GCTCCCGGCGGGGCAGAGCCACCGAACGGGGGACAGGCTGCACCCCCAGGGACAGGCGCGCGTTTCACGCCCGAGAGCTGGTGGTTCGTGATATTTAACTCTGGTTAAGCGGCAGAGAGTTTATGGCCAGGCTCGTATTTACGCGGCAGCGTGCGGGAGCAGAAGGTCACATTCCTCCGCAGGCGCGGGCTCGTATCCCTCCGTGCAAGACTGCAGCGAGAGCCGCGTAAGCGGGCAGCGGTCACCGCGAGCGGCGGTACCGC
>NW_010569643.1:0-263 GCF_000687285.1 Phaethon lepturus
TAGCAGTCTAACAGAATGAACTATGCAAAGAAGAAAAAATACTTTAAAACATGCAGGGGTGTTTTATTTCTAAACAGCTTAATTTATAGAACTAGAAATGAATGTGAAAGTTATTTTTTACTAGTATTTCTGAATTAACTTCAGGAAGCTTTTTACTGAAGCCAATTTTTGAGTGAATAAGAAAAAAATGGGTTACTGGTACAGTGGCATTTATCATTGGCTATTTTAGCATTTTCAGTAAGGGCTTCTGCATACTGAAAGCC
>NW_010569644.1:0-262 GCF_000687285.1 Phaethon lepturus
AAATAAAATAAAATAAAATAAAATAAAACAGTGAAATGTTGCACACAGAGTGATTAACAGAACCCTGGACTTTTCTAGCTAAAGTAATTTATCAAATCTAAATGCAATATGTTATGTTTTGGTGAAACTTTCATTGGCTTAAAACTATGCCAAATTCTTGGTCTCACCAAGAGACCAAGGGACAAAATACTTAGGAAATCAAGGAAAACAACTAGGACATATGTCATAAATGCCCCTCAGCCTGTTGCACCAGAGAAAGACC
>NW_010569645.1:0-263 GCF_000687285.1 Phaethon lepturus
CCCCCTGTGATGCCACCACAACCCGTGTGATGTCACCACACCTGCAACACTGCCTGTGACATCACCACAACCCCCATGACATCATCACGGCCCCTTTGGCAGCCGGGGGGGTCCCCACCGCTGGGGGTGGTTGGGGGCGGGGACAATCGAGCCCAGCGGGCGGGGCACGATGCGGTGGGCGGGGCCTCTGGGGGCGGGGCTTACCTGGCTGGGGAGGTGGGCGGGGCTCTGCTCCAGGGGGGGGCTGTCCTCATCTTGGTACC
>NW_010569646.1:0-263 GCF_000687285.1 Phaethon lepturus
TCTGTCCTTAAAAAATGAAAGCTTGTAAATTCACACTGAAGCTTGTTTCTGCATTAGTTGCTTTTCCTCTTACCTACATCCCAGGATTGATTGATGCATAAACACAAAGATACACCAGAAAAACATGTGATACTCTGGAGCATCCATTTTAGTTTTGCTTCATTGGAAACAAATGTATCATATTGGTAATTTATATCTTGTCTGGAATTTTTGAGAAGAGTAAATTTGTTTATTTAGGATCAGTAAATAAATGTAATATTTTT
>NW_010569647.1:0-262 GCF_000687285.1 Phaethon lepturus
GCAACGAAGATGTCATCTTTCCTGCCAGCTTTTACTGTTGCACAATTACGTGCTTCAGAGGTGAGTCGGCTGCTAAAGATGGTGGCGTGAACATGAGCTCTTTCTTTATTCTTCTTCAGAGATTTGTCCGAGCTGAAGGCAGAGCAAATGAGGGTTTCTGGATCTATACTTGTAAACTGCTCCCATCTAAAATCCGGCGTACAGCTCCGGGAGTCCATCACGCTGGGTAGAGCTGTCCTGAAGGATCGGGCAGAGCAGCAAG
>NW_010569648.1:0-264 GCF_000687285.1 Phaethon lepturus
TTGTCTTGGTTGAGTTGGGTTGGGTTGTCTGGGCTTGGGTTTGGTTGGGCTGGGTTTGGTTGGGCTGGGCTTGGTTGGGTTGGGGAGCCTCTCCCTCCTTTCTTGCCTCACTGCAGCTCTATTTTTCAGAGGCTTTCCCGCTCCTCTCGGGCAGAGGTGTGCTTGGGAGGAGATGCCTTCGTTGTCGTAACAATTCCCAATAATTTATAGACTGAACCTGAGCTGACGCAGCGCTAATAAAGCTGAAGAGGAAAAGCTGGGCAG
>NW_010569649.1:0-263 GCF_000687285.1 Phaethon lepturus
TCCAAACCCAGGGAGGGACATCACAGCACAGAGTAAAGACACCAGAGCCGGGTGGTAAGACAGGGAATGCTTTTTATTCAGACCCACGGGAGAGGACGGGTGGGTCCGTAACAGACTTTTCCACTGAAGCACAGACCATTGAACAGGACAGACCGCGGCGCACACACTGCTACAGACCCCGGGGGGTCTTCAACTAGGTTATGTTCCCTGTAAGAGCAGCACCCTTGAGAGAGTTTAGTATTCCTCCCCTTCCTCCTCTCCCT
>NW_010569650.1:0-263 GCF_000687285.1 Phaethon lepturus
CAAAGCATCTGTGGCTATGGATAAGTCCATGGCACAGTAGGTACACCCCTGAAGAGACCATGGGTCATAGATAAAGCCACACTGGAGCAGATACAGTCCTAAGCGACTGTGGTCTATGGGTAAATCCATGCTGGAGCAGGGGCAAAGGGAGAATCACCAGCAGTGATGTAGGAACTCTTCCTAGTTTGTCCGCAGACAAATGAGGGAGAATAGTGTTTGCTTTCCCCACCAGGGTTCAATAAAAGGACTCCAAGGACCCTGTG
>NW_010569651.1:0-263 GCF_000687285.1 Phaethon lepturus
CCCCGGCACCCAGGACACCCTATGGAAGGGATCCAGACACCTGGAACACCCTATAGAATGAACGCACGCATCTGAGACACCCTATAGAAAGCATCCAGACATCTGGGACGTCCTATAAAAAGGACCCAGGCAGCCAGGACACCCTATAGAAAGCACCCCAAAATCCAGAACATCTTACAGAAGAAACCCAGGAATCTAAAATATTTTATAGAAAACGTATGGACACCCAGAACATTCCATGAAAATCACCCAATAATCCAGGA
>NW_010569652.1:0-264 GCF_000687285.1 Phaethon lepturus
CCCCCTGCGACTAAGTTTTAGCACAGCAACATGGCGAGCTGCGGGAGCGGTTAAGGCGGGGTGGCTGGAAATCACCCCGAGGGAATGTCCTCGTTTCTAGGTAGCAGTGGCTCGGGCTGAGACCCCGGCTCGGCCCTTGGGAAGCTGTTCCCAGCTACACGAGTTACAAACGATCCCTCTCGCAGGCGTCGCCGTGCCCCATCGCCCTGCGCTGAGCCCGGGCGGCTCACCACTGGCGGCGGCGGCTCCGCTCCACAGGGCGCT
>NW_010569653.1:0-263 GCF_000687285.1 Phaethon lepturus
TGCTGACCCCCCACCCTGCTGGCCAGGGCTCAGCTCAGCACCAGCACTAACTCCTACCTGGGGCTTGGCCTCGGTCACCGCGAGGCAGTAGACAACCACCACCAGCAGCAACACCGGGAAAGCGGAGGAGGTGACAAAGGCCGCTGGCCCAGGGAACCAGCTCATTCCCCAGGCGTAACAGATGTGCCTGTAACATGCCGGAGAGAGCCAAGGAGAGCTTGAGGAAGAAGAGCCGGACCCAGCTATCAATCCACTTGCTCTTC
>NW_010569654.1:0-264 GCF_000687285.1 Phaethon lepturus
CTGGCAGGGCCAGGGAAAACCCTCCAAGGGCTCTAGGGTCAGGCATGGAGAGCTGCAAGGAACAAGTTCCCAGTTAGGACACCAGCACCAAGGCTTCGCTCAGCACTCCAGCCTCACCAACTGCTCAGCTGGAGTCTGGGTGGGAGCTGACTGGGTGGGACTCGTTGCCTGGACAGTAGCAGCAGGGGCACCTGGTAACATTCTATCTCTAGGTGACATCACAGCCCAGCTCTCGGTGACATCAGAACCCATCACTCAAGGACT
>NW_010569655.1:0-263 GCF_000687285.1 Phaethon lepturus
AAAAAAAAATCCTGCCCACTCTCCTTGAAGGCAACAAGGTGAAACATGAAGGATTAACATACGTCAATAATTGCTTTTATGTGGAACTGAGTGCATTGAGGGCATGTTCAGAGCAATTTGGGCAACCCTCTGTGCAAGGAAGCATACGCAGAAAATTACACAAAGATGTAGAAGCAGCAGACTGGCCTGTGAT
This sequence comes from Phaethon lepturus, assembly GCF_000687285.1. Taxonomy (NCBI): domain Eukaryota; kingdom Metazoa; phylum Chordata; class Aves; order Phaethontiformes; family Phaethontidae; genus Phaethon; species Phaethon lepturus. The sequence goes on from NW_010569655.1 coordinate 194, forward strand.
CACTAAGTTAAGGAAGTTCATATGGTTTATACAGTTCACATTTAGGAGGAAATGGATATTTACACTTATT
>NW_010569656.1:0-263 GCF_000687285.1 Phaethon lepturus
ACTCAATGTGGTCACCGTCACCGGTGGGTTCTGAGACACCACATGGTCACCGTCACCAGTGGGCTCCAAGACTTAACATGGTCATCATCATAGGGGACTCCAAGGCACAACGTGGCCATCATCATCAGTGGCCTCCAAGATGCCACGTGGTCACCGTCACTGGTGGGTTCCGAGGTGCAACGTGGCCATTGTCACCGGTGGGCTCCAAGACTCAACATGGTCGCTGTCCCCGGTGGGTTCCAAGATGCCACGTGGTCACCGTC
>NW_010569657.1:0-264 GCF_000687285.1 Phaethon lepturus
GGCACCGCTGCCGTGACACGCTCCGGCAACCCCCCCAAGCACGTTTCATCTGCCTCCCCACTTCCCGGGGCGCCGCACGCCCCCGCCCTTGGGAGCTATCTGCCTTGTGAAACTTAAATCAAGCCCTTTTGATGTTCCCCTTCCCACCCTGTCCCAGCTCCCTGCCAAAAACGCCGGGGATTTCTCCCTCTCTCCCGCTGCAGACAAGTCGCAAATTGTTCCTGTCGCTCTGTTTGAAGTTGCAGACACCAGCGTCTGGCTGCG
>NW_010569658.1:0-263 GCF_000687285.1 Phaethon lepturus
TTTTTTTCTTCCTTCTTGTTCATAACTTGCACAATACCCTCTATTCCATTCTCATTGTATAGCCTAACTTGAGACTGTACAGTCCCCAGTATCTCATAGCTTGGTTACCTGGCAGGACGTTACAGAGAAACTGCCAATATCAGGTCTTCATCAGAGGGAAAGGCTACACTCAAATAAACAAGATGTTCCCCATTTCCCACCGCAGATGACCATACTGCTCTTTCAGTTCCCTTGGTCCTTGCTGGTCCACATGCCAGCTAATT
>NW_010569659.1:0-264 GCF_000687285.1 Phaethon lepturus
TCCCTGTCCCCTTGCCTATGGCTGGGGACAGCAAGTGGTCACAGGGACGCTGGTACCGCACCAGCCCATGGAGCAGGGGCCGTGGGCTGTGGTCCAGGGCGAGCCCCTGTGCCCCATGGGCTCCTGCATGCTGCACCTCCCTGCCCGCCCTGGCCCTCCACCACCCCGCCGCCCTGCGCCTCAGCACTGGCTGCAGGGCCCTGCCCTGCTCCTCACCCTGCCTGGCAGTGCCTGGAAGCCGTCGCAGGCCTTTAACAAGGACGC
>NW_010569660.1:0-264 GCF_000687285.1 Phaethon lepturus
AGACAATATCTCTATTCCACCATTCTGGGAATGGTAATGTGAATGGTGGGAAGGTATCTGGCATTATTGGTTATGATCACCTTAAGCCATTTTTTGCACGAACTGAACACATGGACAAGAGGAGCTAGTTGGTAAGTTAAGAAAGGAAGAAATCATAATATTCTCCCTTAGCGACAGAGCTGCTGAGGAAAGAGTTTTTAAAAAAAAAAAAAACAAACAAAAACAAACAGAAGAAAGTACAAATAGTAAAATTCTCTCATCAGA
>NW_010569661.1:0-264 GCF_000687285.1 Phaethon lepturus
AGACAAAGTTTCGCTTAGCACATGGAAGGCTTGAGAAAGGTGTGAAAATGCCAGCTTTGGAGACACAAAGCATGGATAGATCCACCACACAAGTACAGCAGAAAGTTGCCAAGGCTGATGCAAGTGGACTTGTAGAACTGCACTTACAACAGCAGAGCCTGACTTAGAGAAGGGAATATAAGCTAGTTTACTAGGCTGTGGCGGGTTGACCTTGGCTGGGCGCCAGCTGCCCACCAAAGCTGTTCTATCATTCCCCCACCTCAG
>NW_010569662.1:0-263 GCF_000687285.1 Phaethon lepturus
GAGAATAAAGAACGTAGATTCCTCTGCATACGCACCATGTGCACCAGTTTTCATTTGTTTCTCTTTTTACTGGTTAGGTCTCTATCATCATTAGCTTTTGGGCACAGCTTTGGCTTGTAACTTTTGTGTACCTATGACACGGTACAGATTTCTGTCACCTAGTCCCTAACTACTTATCCCTTCTTTACTGCTTAGTAACTGGGGCACGAATAGAAATTTAACTTCATAGGAAGAGAAATCAAGGACAATAATTCCTGAGAGTT
>NW_010569663.1:0-264 GCF_000687285.1 Phaethon lepturus
GTAATTATTTGTTTCAAACAGGCTGCAAAATAACCCCTGTAAGGTGAGATAGGAAACTAAATTCAAAAGAGGTTTCCTATTCCCACTAAGCAGGATTGAAAACTGGTTTGAAATTCCTTTTTTTATTTATAGTACATGGTATCCATGGAAACCTACAGAGGAGGTCATGGTAGCTAGGCCTCTGTTTCACCCTGCTCAGGGGATTACCGTTGCACAGTGGTACGCAGCCGTGTCGGAAAGTAGATGCACAATTCCCCGCAAATA
>NW_010569664.1:0-264 GCF_000687285.1 Phaethon lepturus
TGACAACTGACATGGAGAAGGCTGAGGTACTGAACAATTTTTTTGCCTCATTTTTCACTGGCAATTGTTCTTCCTACATCTCTGTAGTCCCAGAATCTGAAAGCAGAAACTGGGCATATAAGACCTCACCCATCATAAGAGAAGATCCAGTTCGAGGCTACTTGAGAAACCTGAATATACATAAATCCTTGAGACCCATTGAGATTCATCCCAGGGTCTTGAGGGAACTGGCAGATGTAGTTGCCAAACCACTCTCCATCATAT
>NW_010569665.1:0-263 GCF_000687285.1 Phaethon lepturus
AAGTTGCAATGGGCTAAAAGGACAGAGCGAGAAGAATTTAAAAATAAGGACAGGGAGCTGGGCAGAGGGAGATGGAAAAAGAAAAAATTGTGACAGGCTACAGGGCAGAGAGGGGGGAATTAAAAAATGGGGAAAAGGAGCCGGACAGAGAGGAATGGAGAAAGACCAAAAGTACCACATGAAGATCACCTTGTAGAGTGGCCAGGGCTGGTGAAAAAAGCCCAGCTGGGGTGAAAAAATCACCCAGCTTTTTTTTGTTTGTT
>NW_010569666.1:0-264 GCF_000687285.1 Phaethon lepturus
TATGACTGCCCATCATCCACTACTATTACAGTGCAGCTGAACTAGGAACAAGGCCTCTACACATCTCCTTTAATTTCTCCGAGTTCATTTTTCTTCTAGTTACTACCTCAGACTGAAAAGCAAGCGCTCCATTTCTACAGGATTTTAAAGCTTCTGATGAGAGGAAGTAATCTCCTCACTTTGGCAACTCAGCTGACAAGGGAGTTTTTTCAATGCAGCACCAGTTACCTACAGGCAATACAGTTTATGCTGTGTGCCTCATTC
>NW_010569667.1:0-264 GCF_000687285.1 Phaethon lepturus
CAGAGGGAGGGGGACCGGTGCCGGCCATTACAGCTCCCGGTGCCGGAGCCTCGGGGAGTGCAAGGGGGGTGACACCAAAAAATATAATGGAAGTTTTTGAAACAAGTTTGGCTCTTTCTGTGCTGAGGGGCGTACGCCGAGCACAGACTCAGCTTCCCGCTCAGCCAAGGCTGGCGGGGACGGATGGACGGACAAGCTCTACCTGTGGGTCAGCCCAGGCCCCGGAATGACCTTAGGATCCCCCAATAGGAAAAAAAAACCCAA
>NW_010569668.1:0-264 GCF_000687285.1 Phaethon lepturus
TTGGACATTTTTTTCAGTCTTTTCTGTTTGTGAAGGGACTTTAGCAATAAATCCTAAACAGTTGTTGTTACCTGAAAATGTTTGAAATGAACTTTAGCATGTGTAGGTATTTGTCTGTTCGTGTGTGCACACATTTTTCAAATTTACCAGCATCCTGTGTCCCATGGAAGAAGCAATAATGATATGCTGGATGCTTAATTAGATTTTGGTCTAGTTTATAATTCCCCAAGTGGCTGAAAGCAAGGTTTCATTTTCCTCACCCCC
>NW_010569669.1:0-264 GCF_000687285.1 Phaethon lepturus
AAGAAAAAAATGTCGTCGACGTAACTCTGATGCGGTAGAACAGTTACTAGGATTTTACAAATAGAAAGGACCTTTGCAAGCTAATGGCCTGTGTAACATCACTCAAGAAACTTCCCCAAAAGCTTTCTTGAAGTCCAACAGTTGTGACTTGCTTTCAGACAGCTTTTATGACTTTGTTGACATGACTTTGATTTAAAAGTTTCTGGTGATGGAGCATCTATTGCAACCTTTAATCGGTTGTCTTCCCTGTAAAAAAAAAAAAAA
>NW_010569670.1:0-264 GCF_000687285.1 Phaethon lepturus
TATTTTAAACTAACATTCATGAATTGAAGGCACATTCTAGTTGGAAATGATCAGAGTTGTGCCCAACGAGTGTTTGAAATTACTCCTGCTCTTCAGAAACATATTTGGTGCAGCGTCTGAACGTGACCGCCAGGTGATTAATAAAAGGGGTCTAGAAAATTGAGCAGTTCTTCAGATCAGCCGCAGACTGTGCAATTCAATCTTCTCCCTTCGGCTTGTTGGACGTAAAATTCATGAACGGAGCAGTGGATTTCGATCGCCTTT
>NW_010569671.1:0-264 GCF_000687285.1 Phaethon lepturus
CGGGAGCCGGCCACCATCAACTACCCCTTTGAGAAGGGCCCGCTGAGCCCACGCTTCCGTGGGGAGCACGCCCTGCGCCGCTACCCCTCGGGGGAGGAGAGGTGCATCGCCTGCAAGCTCTGCGAGGCCGTCTGCCCGGCACAGGTCAGCCTTCATCCACCCTCATCCTCCTCCTGCTTGCTCTAGGGGACGGCGCGTTCCCCAGAGTGGGAGCTGACGGTGTTCCCCCCGCACCGCGGCAGGCGATCACCATTGAGGCTGAGC
>NW_010569672.1:0-264 GCF_000687285.1 Phaethon lepturus
ACTTTGCTCCCGAGCAGCTGTCGGTGAAGGTGGTGGGCAGGAAGGTGGTGCTGGTGGGGCAGAAGGAGACGCAGAGCACGGACGAGAAGGGCTCCTTCTCCTACAAGTACGAGGTGCTGAAGCGGGAGTGGGACGTGCCCGAGGAGGTGGATGCCGAGGCGCTGACCTGCTCCCTGTCCAAGGAGGGGCAGCTCCGCATTGAGGCCCCCAGGCTGGCCCTGCCAGCTGCCCCGGAGAGGAACGTGCCTATCCAGGTCAGCCCTG
>NW_010569673.1:0-264 GCF_000687285.1 Phaethon lepturus
TCTTTCGCTGAAGCATGCTATTGATTCCTGGAAGGTTGTCATCTCCAATGTGAGTGAGCAGAATGGAATCTACCCTGTCCAAGTGCCGGATGAGTTTCCAAAAACAAGATTTTCTTTCAGAACCTCCATTGATAAGCATGTTGAAACCATTCACTGCAAACAACGCAGAGTCTCCTCTTCCCCCTGGGAAAATATAACAGCAGGGCTTGGAGAGCTTCAAGAAGCCTCCTGAGGTTGGAGGTTCCAAAATGTCAAAGGGTGATG
>NW_010569674.1:0-264 GCF_000687285.1 Phaethon lepturus
TTTCCCGTCCCTGCTCTGCCAGTTGCTCCTTTAGCTTTTCCCCATGCAGACTCCAGTTTCACACCTGCAGAGTGCCTCTCTAACCAACCCTGGGCCCAGGGGCTCACTGATGCATTTGTGGGAGGACACGGAAGCTTTTTCTGCAGTTTGCCCAGATTTAGCCCCTTTTCTCTGTGGTCAAATAACACAAGCCTCCATGATGAGAACGCAACTCTTTTGCATTTTTAACTCATTGCTAGTTGTCGTGGTTTAGCCCCAGCCAGC
>NW_010569675.1:0-264 GCF_000687285.1 Phaethon lepturus
CTGCCCACCCCCTGCCCCACGGCCGAGGATCACGGCACCGGGCAGCTCACACAGCCCCAGCCATGGGGCAAACACCAACCTGTCCCCTCACCATGACACCGGGCAGCCCTCCTTCACCAGCACTGGGGGCGATGCTGGTGGTGGCCCACCCTCAGCTCCTCATGCCTGGCACAAAACAGGCAGCGGGGGGAACACACCAGCCCGCTGTCCCGGGCTGCGCACCCCCTCCTCCGGCAGCAGCCTCAGCAGCATCGCCGCCACGGG
>NW_010569676.1:0-264 GCF_000687285.1 Phaethon lepturus
CGGAGGGTCTCCTCCCGCTGGGCACACCTCCCACAGGTGAGTTCGCTGCTGCCGACCGGTCCGGTCCGGGCGTAAGAGCAGGGCACGGCCCGCAGCCTGACAGCTGGGTGTCAGCGTGCTCCCGCCGGAGCTCTGTCCGGGAAGCTGCTTCGCTGGTGGTGGGTGCAGAGCGTAGAGAGGCCACGGCTGCCTGCTGGGTGGGCACCACTGCTCCCCGGTCAAGCTGGGAGAGCTCCAGCATCCTTCCTGCGTGAACCGCCGCGC
>NW_010569677.1:0-264 GCF_000687285.1 Phaethon lepturus
GGGGCTGGAACACACCAAAGGCGGCTCATGAAGGGACCCTGCAGAGGAGCATCACCCAGGGGCCCCACCCGAGCCCCCCACCCAAGGAAGGGGGGCTCCAGCCCCCAGGTTAGAGCGGAGCAGGGGAAGGGCTGGCTAGAGCCAGCTCTGGGCAGGAGTGCTGCCATCCCCGGCCGTCTCACTGGGCACAGACAATAGGGACAGCCTGTTCCCACGGGCTGGGGCCAGCTAGCCCCGGGGAGCTGCGGGCGCAGACACAGAGGG
>NW_010569678.1:0-263 GCF_000687285.1 Phaethon lepturus
AATCAAGCACATACATAGCATTCAAACATTGTTTGCTATTTATTAATCCTTTTTGCACAGTTTTACTTCTTGAAATGCAATTTGGAGGGCCATACAAATGATCTGAATATGGTTTAAGTAAAATATCTAAAATTAGCCACAGTGAGAACAAGTCTTTATACTGTAATGTTGCTGTAGTCAACACCCTGAACTTCTGGGACAGCAATCTATAGAAAAAGAAGTTAGATACTGCTTTTTAAAGCCTTTGGGAGATGAAGGAGACT
>NW_010569679.1:0-265 GCF_000687285.1 Phaethon lepturus
TCAGGAAAATCAAGAGCTGCCGTCTGAGCCCGGGGGCTTCTCTGTACTCACGCCCCGCACCTCAGCACACAATAAATACACCACTAGAAAAAAAACAAACGTTCAAGTATGAAGGGCCAAATCCCTCCCCTTCTTCCCCCCAAAATACATAAAGCTCGGCCGAGCCCCCCTCAGCACCGAGCTGGGGGTGGGAAGAGGGGGTTGTGCAGTTGTGGAGTCACTTCAGCTTTCTTATTAAAAAAAAAAAAAAAAGCCATAAAACGTT
>NW_010569680.1:0-264 GCF_000687285.1 Phaethon lepturus
GTGGCCATTGAGGCCATGAGAGACTCAAGTGCCTATGACAAGGAGAAGGCGAGCAGCATCCTGCATGTGGCCATGAGAGAACCCGCCTCCTGGCTGGCGGAGGTAAGCTGCCTGTGGCTGCCCTGCCCTTGAGCCCGTTCAGGCAAGGTTCCTCCCTCCATCCCTCCCTCCCTAAGCCAGGTGCCTCAGGCACCTTGAAGCCATTTGAAGCCAGCAGAGTAGGATGGGAAGGGCAGCAGCTTCAGAGGCAGCTGAGGCCATGGC
>NW_010569681.1:0-264 GCF_000687285.1 Phaethon lepturus
ATGGCTAACAGGTCAAGGGAGGTGATTCTCCCCCTCTATTCTCTCTGGTGATACCCCACCTGGAGTACTGTGATCCACTCTGGGGCTCCTAACATACGACATGGACCTGGTGGAGCCAGTCCAGAGAAGGGCCACAAAAATTACCAGGGAAGCTGGAGCACCTCCTGTACAAAAGAAAGGCTGAGAGAGTTCGGGTCGTTCAGCATGGAGAAGGCTCTGGGGAGACCTTATAAGCATCCTTCCAGTACTTAAAGGGGGCCTACA
>NW_010569682.1:0-265 GCF_000687285.1 Phaethon lepturus
TCAAATGCTCTGCCAGCAGACCTGTTAGTTGCCAGAATAAGGAAAAGAGTTTAGTGCAGGAGAGCACGCAGTGAACTCGGTGCCAGCCAGGGACCGGGGTGGGTCGTGGGGGCCATGCTCAGCTTCCTGCCCTTGTGCCGCAGCTCTCCCTGGCCGTGCCCTTCCCGGTGCTTGCATGCCAGCAGTGGTGGTCACCAGGCCCTCCTCGGGCTGGTGCCAGATGGAAACGCCTGACCCTGAGCTTGCCGCTCCCAGAGCTAAATGG
>NW_010569683.1:0-265 GCF_000687285.1 Phaethon lepturus
GGTGCATTAATTGCATCCTGTTCCAACTAACTAGGCCATCTCAATTACGCAGAAATAACTCCATGTTGGTCAATCTGTGGAGGGGCAACAGCCCTTCAGTTGGGGTAAGTTATGTTTCAGACTTCCCCTCTGCTATGAGACTTGAAGAGACTGAGGTCCCACATTTATATTTGTGACCGGGCTACATGGACCACTGATACTGTAGATGCACCTTCTCTAAGTACCAGAGAGCAGGCGGCCTCCTGCCTCTGGCTGCCCGGGCCAC
>NW_010569684.1:0-265 GCF_000687285.1 Phaethon lepturus
GCCGTGGCTCCGCTGAGGCTCCTGCCCCACTGGGATGGTCTTGAGGAGCTTCAAGCTTGGTGATTCTCAGTGCACAGGACACAGCCCCTCTGCCTGCCCCAGAGCCTGGCTGCTGACAGTCACCCCAGGCCAGCAGGATGGGATCCTAGAAGCCCAGGATCCCTCTCTTTCCCAAAAAGCCATCGTGCTGCACTGGGAGGATGGATGCCTCCTTCTTCATCACCTCCCCAAAGGTTCATGGTGCATCCCACGGCTCGGGCCCACA
>NW_010569685.1:0-265 GCF_000687285.1 Phaethon lepturus
GCGCGGAGACGGGGCCGCGCCGGGCAGCGGAGCGGGACAGGAGGCTCTCCCGGAGTTACGTGCGGGGGGGTTCCTTCTGGGGGTCCGGTCCAAGTTCTTGGCTTTTATTTTATGTTTTTTTTTCTTTAACTCGGCGTTTTGTTTCGGCTGTTTCTTAACAAAACTCCAAACTCTTTCTGTTTTTTCATGTTTTCCCTCCGCCCTCCCCCCGTGGGGCGGTCTGGCATCCTGAGCCCGCGGGAGATGGATCCGCGGCCCCCGCGCC
>NW_010569686.1:0-265 GCF_000687285.1 Phaethon lepturus
GCTCCGTGCCTGGGACCGTGGTGTTGTCGGGGGGGGCCACACGCCATGGGCTGGGGCCAGGAGGGCATGGGCAGGGCTGCACCAAGCACCCTGTGGTCCTTAGAGGTGCGAGCTGCTATGTGCTCCCTGAGGAACCCCGCTCTCCTCGCCCACTCCGTGTTAATGTCCCAAGTGTTCATCAGTCAGAGAGAATGTTCATCTGAGGAGCCTGAAGGGATGGAAATGGGGACTTTATCTTTCCAGCTGTTTCCCAGGCTGCCTTTTC
>NW_010569687.1:0-264 GCF_000687285.1 Phaethon lepturus
TAAGTTTGACCAAACTGACTGAGATGTTTTCTCCTCCATTTTAATTCTGGAAAGAGCATCAAAGGGAAGGCATTGTGGGTGGTGCTGCCACAGAGCAGCTCCTAGGGACCCAGAGTGTGTGTGTGGACTTGGTGGCAGCAGGGCACAGCAGCACAAACCCTGTCTGACTATCTCCCAGGGAGACAACAATCTCCACATGCACTTGCACATCAGACCTTCTTATCCCATGTTGATTCATCTTGAGGGTGCTCACAAGGCATGTGA
>NW_010569688.1:0-265 GCF_000687285.1 Phaethon lepturus
TGCGGCCGCAACCCCGTGTCCATCTCGCACGTGGTTTGCTCTCGCCCAGAGAGCTGAAGCACGCCGTTGGGAAGCCTTCGGCTCTCCCTCCCTTTTCCCTTCCCCTCCCCACTGGAATCCAGCTTTCGGGATCAAAAATACTACCGGCTATTTTTAAAGCGTCGACTTAGCCCCCTCTCCTCCGAGCTCGCGGTGACGGATCGGGCTGTCGTAAAGTTCAGCTGTTTTCTGCTCCCTCCGCACCGAGCCCGGGGCGTTAACAGCC
>NW_010569689.1:0-264 GCF_000687285.1 Phaethon lepturus
GACACTCTTTGTCCTAAGGCCGCTCTGAGGAGGCCTTGGTGCGCCTGTTGGGCCTCCTCCGCCCTCTGGGCTCTCTGTGCCGGTCCCCTGCCGATGCCAACACCACCAGTGTGTCTGGGGCCTTGTGCTGCCCCAGGGTGCTCCAGTCCTGCCCCGCAAAGCGGCTTGCCCGTGCCTTCTGGGGCGAGTCCACCGTTGCCCATGCGTAGGCAGGGGTGCTTGCTGACTTGCCCTTGCGTGCACACTGGGGCAGTGCGAAAGGAA
>NW_010569690.1:0-265 GCF_000687285.1 Phaethon lepturus
CCCCCCCCCCCGTCGCCGCCATGGCCGCCGTCCCGCCTCCGTCTTGTTCCGCCCGCCTTTTTCTTCCCGGGGGTTCCTTGGCGGCGGGTCCCCCGCTTTCGGTACCGGCGCCGGTCATGGCGGAAAGCTTGGAGTGGTCGGCGTAGGTGACGACGGTGGGTTGAGCGGGGTCGTCTTGAAGCAACCCCCTCCTCACCTCGATCAGCTCCTGCGCCGCGAACTTCTGCAGCAGGCTCTCCACCGCGCGCTGCGCCACGGGCGCCTC
>NW_010569691.1:0-265 GCF_000687285.1 Phaethon lepturus
CGCTCCCCAGAAACAAATTAAGGAGCTTTGTCAGCCTCATGAAGATGGAGCTGGAACAGCGCGGAGAGACACACTCGCTTAGGAGTCAAGTTAAATGTTTTAATGTTAAATGTGCCATTTTATTATCATTAGATCGCTCCCACTTAATGAAAGCGCATTAGCGCAGCGTGGCTTTATGGCAGCGAGCGCCGAGCTTGGCCCATTTGTTTCCAAGAGGTGGAGGGGAAAAGGATCCAGTGGCCTGGTTTGCTGGGGTCCCAGGGGT
>NW_010569692.1:0-265 GCF_000687285.1 Phaethon lepturus
CCAGAGGCTGAGGACTCGTGTACCTTTTCCATTGAAGGCCTAATGCTCAAATGTAAGAAGTTTAGCAAAAGAAAAAAGAACACCAGAAACACCTGGTCTTTCAGACAGCACAGCTGCCTTGCAGCTGAAAAAGGCTGTTGGTAGCTTTGGTAGCCCAGACTGTCCCAGGCTGCAAACAAGGATAGTTTCCCTTAGAGCCCAGACAGTTTCCTCTGTCTGTAACTGTATTGGGAGTGTGTGGCAAGGTTTTGGTAGTGGTGGGGCT
>NW_010569693.1:0-264 GCF_000687285.1 Phaethon lepturus
TCTTTCGCTGAAGCATGCTATTGATTCCTGGCAGGTTATCATCTCCGATGTGAGTGAGTAGAATGGAGTCTACCCTGTCCAAGTGCCGGATAAGTTTCCAAAAGCAAGATTTTCTTTCGGATCCTCCATTGATAAGCATGTTGAATCCATTCACTGCAAACAATGCAGAGTCCCCTCTTCCACCTGGGAAAATATAACAGCAGGGTTTGGAGAGTTTCAAGAAGCCTCCTGAAGTTGGAGGTTCCAAAATGTCAAAGGGTGATG
>NW_010569694.1:0-264 GCF_000687285.1 Phaethon lepturus
CTTTTGATACTAACTCAGTAATGATGTCCTCCTTGCCCTACTAAGCAGCATCACTCTTTGCTCAGTTTGTCAGTAGCACGGTAATGGATGCCTTTCTGGTAGTACAAAAAATGAAACAGAGCATAACATGCCCAGTGTAGCAGTATGCATGTATACCGTAGTACGTGCAGCCTGAAATTGTAACCAGATTTCTCAGCCATGTTACTCACAATTTTTTGTATGCCAACTATTGCTCAGTTTCATTGTTTACTACTATTTAATCCA
>NW_010569695.1:0-265 GCF_000687285.1 Phaethon lepturus
CAGCTATTGACTCCTCAGTTCCCATATGGAAGTAAAGGTACATTATGTCAATATGAAACATCGCATTCTTTGGATTTCCTAATGGTTTGGCAATAAACTGCATCGATGTCAAGAAATTACAGTTCTGCCCAGGAGCTGCTTCTTCATATTCTAAGTATTGAAAAGAAACCTACCACCTGGATGAAATCGTCCTTTACTCCCATATAAGAAATGTAAGGGTGTCTTTCTAGACCAGTACTGTGGCTCGAGTGGTTTCAACAGTTGT
>NW_010569696.1:0-264 GCF_000687285.1 Phaethon lepturus
AGAGTGCATTGATTTGCAACAGCTTTGGGAGTTTCCTTTGTTTCTGCTGAAACCAAGGAAATTGGCAGCGCCAGGATGGTCTCTGGTTCAGAGACGCAAACAAAGTGAGAAAGAGAATTTCCTGGCAATGTCAGACCTCCTGTGAGATTACCAGTAGTGCACAGGGGACACTAACGTGCAGAACTGTTCCTCCAGGCATGGATGACAAGAGAAGCTCAAACGCTGCAGATCCTAAAGATTTCCAGAAGTACTGCATAGAAGGCG
>NW_010569697.1:0-265 GCF_000687285.1 Phaethon lepturus
TGGGACCCCAGAGAGGGATGGGACCCCCAGAGGGGGATGGGGACCCCCAGAGGGGGATGAGGACAGGAATGGGACCCCCAGAGATGGATGGGACCCCCAAATGCGACCCTGGAAAGAGATAGGACCCCCAGAGAGGGACGAGGACCCCCAGATGAGACCCCAAAGAGGGACGGGACCCCCAGAGAGGGACAGAGACCCCCAGATGCGACCCCAGAGAGGGATGGGGACCCCCAGATGGGACCCCCAGAGAGGGACGGGACCCCCA
>NW_010569698.1:0-265 GCF_000687285.1 Phaethon lepturus
GTGGAAAATCAGAGCCTTTCGGTGGACACTGAGCCCGCTGCAGCCCTGCGCAGCCCACCCAGGGCTCACCTCCAGCCGCGGGCAGTGCCTGCTGCGGCGCAGGGCGGTGTCGGAGGGACCTCAGGGCCGGCTGGGGGTGTTTGCACACCCTGGTGCACCCCGTGCTCCGCACAGAGCCCCGAAACGAGGGCAAACACGATGCCAAATCCAACCCTGAAGATAGAAACCGAAATTCATTTGCTTTCTTAATTACCTAATTACACTG
>NW_010569699.1:0-265 GCF_000687285.1 Phaethon lepturus
GGCCCTTTCCTCCCTTTTCCGCCACGTTTTCCCTCATTTCCTCGCCCCTCTTCCCTCCATCTCCTTTCCCCTCGTCCCCCTCCCGTCCGTCCCCTCTTCCCTCCGTTTTGTCCCCTTTTCGCCCTCCATTTTGTCCCTTCTTCCCTCTTCCCTCTGTCCCCTTTTCCCTCCACTTTGTCACCTCTTCCCCCTCCATGTTCTGCCCCTCCCCACCCTCTCCCCCACCTTTGCCGCCCCGTTTCCCTCCATTTTCCCTCCCTTTTCT
>NW_010569700.1:0-265 GCF_000687285.1 Phaethon lepturus
TCAATATCACAGTCATCATCTAGACTCGAAACATGTAAAAGAATACGTCAGTCACTTGATCCTCAGAGGAAGCAGACCACCGTGGAGGTGTCCCTGGCCACTGGGGGATCACGGGTTTTGCATTCCAGTAGCAGTTTTGGTCCAAGTCCCACTTAGGGCTTGTAACGGCTTGATTTTATGGACAGTGCTCTGTGTGCTGCTGGCCTTCCCTGTTCTGTGACGGAGCCATCGCCACCGGGTTGGCCGGGTGCCTGGGACCTTCAAG
>NW_010569701.1:0-261 GCF_000687285.1 Phaethon lepturus
AGCTCTATCCTGGCTGAAACCAGGACAGCCTACATGGTTAGAAAAGTGAATTTAGAACCTTTGATTGCTTTGCCAGTTCATATTAAGAGTTCTGCAACTATACCAAAGAAATAGTAGTCGCTTAGTACATTAAAGTGAAATCCTAAAAAAACAGAAAAAGCACTAAGATTTGAAACATACATCTAAAAGCACTTTTAACTAGAGATTGTGCAAGATGGCCGTCTGGACTGTTATCAAAGCAGCAAACTGCTTTGCCTGTAT
>NW_010569702.1:0-265 GCF_000687285.1 Phaethon lepturus
GCAAAGGGGAATTAATTAGATTTGAATATGGTAATTAAGCCATCAAGCCCCGCCGGGTGCTACGAGGTCCCTTCTTTTCTTCGGTCTTTCTTCTCACCCCTCTCTCCCACCGCCCCTTAACCCTTCCCCCTCCGCTTTTTGCACCCAAAGCACCGCTCCTGCATCTCAATTAAACGCCGCGTCCGGGCAATGCCACCGCCGCCAAATTCTGTCCGTCCCGGGGATGCCGTCCGTCTGTCATGGTCAACGGCCGTGGCCGTACCTC
>NW_010569703.1:0-265 GCF_000687285.1 Phaethon lepturus
GGACCAAGCTATGACTAACCTCTTCAGCACTGTAAGCCCTTGGCTTACTGACTGAAATATATACAGAAGAGAGCGTATTCAAAACCTGAACCTGGAGATGAAAGAAAATTCATGTGGCATAACAATGATGTGAACAGCAATAAGCAACTTTAAAAGTTGGTCAACTATGATACTGAAGTGTTGAATTGCAAACTTTGCTGAATGTCAAGCTCCTCTAGCACTGTGAACACAGGATAAGATAATTTCTTAATTCATTTTATTAGCT
>NW_010569704.1:0-265 GCF_000687285.1 Phaethon lepturus
CAAAGCCAGACACTAGTAATGTTTATTTATAAATAAATAAACAGCCAGCCAAGTAAGTAAATAGTCCATTTTTAAGCACAGACATGGATTCACAAGCCCACATACCCAAATCCAGTCTCTTCGCTTGAGCACCAACAGCTCCAAAACCCACAGCCACAGATGCAGCACTACAGGCCTTTCGGAGACCAGCAATGAGTTTTGGACAGTAATCAGGAGAAGCAGCAACTGTGGTGTTTGCAAGGATATTAGCAAGCAACAGTGTCCT
>NW_010569705.1:0-266 GCF_000687285.1 Phaethon lepturus
CCGGTGCCGGGAGCAGGTGCAGAGGCAGTGGTAACGCCCCGGTTCTTCCAACACGGGGACCAGGAGTGTCCAAATCGAGTTCCCAGGCAGCAGATTTAAGGACAAAAAAAAGACCGTGCTTTTTCCGCACCACCCAGGATTAAATTAGGGAACTCACTGCCACGGCATGCTATGGAGACCTCCAGCCTAAATGGGCCCCAAAAAGCATTTAGGCAAACTCGAGGGGCACACGGGGTCTGTCACGGTGTGTGAACACGACGGAGCAG
>NW_010569706.1:0-265 GCF_000687285.1 Phaethon lepturus
AGTGGATTAGTTGTTAAGTTTGCCAAGACTCAGAACTTGGACCCTGGTTGTGAGGCTGAAGTGATAAACCCTCTGACATCTGTTTCCTGGGAATCACCAGGAAGAAAGCAAGGAATATGCCAATGTGCAAGTGGTATGTGATTATTTATCATTTCCAAAATTTTGGGGACTTCATGGCAATTTTATGCCCGAGGAAGCCACACATCTACCTTTACAGGATTTCACACAGTAAACGTGGCCTGATGGATTTCTGTCTGTTGTGATA
>NW_010569707.1:0-265 GCF_000687285.1 Phaethon lepturus
TGTTTCTGCTGAGCATATGCTAATTGCAGATGTCTTGCTGATGAACATCATACTGTGTAATAAATATGTGAAAATTTCACTGAAGCATCCTTTCTTTTCAGCATACTTGCATGCAGAGGACATTCCCTGAATATATCGGTTCAACTTATTAAGAAAGAAAAAATACACATTGGTTATAACCAAAAAGACGTTACAATTACTTTGATTTACAATTTCTGAACAAAAAAGCATTCCAAACATTAATTTTAATGCAGGTGAAAAATAT
>NW_010569708.1:0-264 GCF_000687285.1 Phaethon lepturus
CCCAGGATCCTCCTTCTGGCCTTTCTTGTAATCTTTAAAGATTACTAAATATATATTAAAATTATATATTATATTACGATTTCAAACACAAACTCAATAGAGAAGTTGACCATATATATGTATCAGCATACTACGTTGACACCAAATCTCATATAGTACAGTACTTAGTTAAGTCAAAGGCCTTATAAAAAACCCAAAATTATGATTAAAGTCAATTCCAGATTCCAAAGAATAAAAGACTGTCGTGGTTTAGCCCCAGCCGGC
>NW_010569709.1:0-265 GCF_000687285.1 Phaethon lepturus
CAATCCCGTGGGAACGAAATGGGACGTCTCCGGGAGCCACCGAGCAAGAGCGGCGGAGCAATGAGAGGGCAGGACGGCAAAGCGGGGCGCGGAGCCTTCCGAGCAGCGCCGCTCGCAAAGCCGAGCCAGCGAAAATCTTTGGAAATTTACGTAGCGCTTCGAGTTAACACACACAAAAAACCAAAACAAACCAAACCAACAAAAAAAAAACCACCCAAAGCCACACACAGAACTAGAGAACAAAACGAAGCGCAAGCAGCTCGAC
>NW_010569710.1:0-265 GCF_000687285.1 Phaethon lepturus
TAAATCAACATTGTGACCAGCTACTATTAAACTAATATAACGAATGCTTATAAAAAATTTGCTTTAACATGCTTTGGTCAGATCTGTCATTATCTTGACCCTTTGATCCCCAGGCTGGGTGCCAAAAAAGAATTGTTGTGGTTTAACCCAGCAGGCAAATAAACACCACACAGCTGTTGGCTCACTCTCCCGCCTCCCTCAGTGGGATCAGGGAGAGAATCAGGAAAAACAAAGTAAAATTCGTGGGTTGAGAAAAAGACAGTTT
>NW_010569711.1:0-266 GCF_000687285.1 Phaethon lepturus
GTGCTACGCTCCCAGGCCCTGTCCTGGCACTGTGCCGGGTGCCACGCTATCTCCCGAGGCAGTGGTGGCAAGGCCAGCGGCGGGGCTGTGCCCAGCGGCAGATATAAGAGGCGCCGAGCCCCAGGCAGGGTCTGTCCCCACAAGTGACGATGGCTCTGCTGTGGCTGCTGAGTTGCCTGGCACTGGCAGGCTCTGCCTATGCCTCCCTCTCCGTGGCGAGTGCGTGGGGCTGCAGGGCTTGGCGGGGCGGGTGAGGGGTGGCGGCA
>NW_010569712.1:0-266 GCF_000687285.1 Phaethon lepturus
CTTCCCCTATTCCTCCACTTACTCCTTCCCCCCTTCAGAGGGCTGTCTGCGCTAGGACCTTTCTTTCTTGCCCTGGTGAACTTGTAAATATGGCAAAAGGATCACTGCACATTTGCGGCTAATTGTATTGTTTCCTATTCCTCCTGCTCCTCTCCGGGTTGAGGCCTGTCACCGAGAAGCCGCTTCGCCTTTCTAATCCCCGAGCTGGAGTAAAGGCGCTGGCCGGCGGGCCTGCGCTCTCCACCGGGCCTGGGCCTCCCGGCAGC
>NW_010569713.1:0-265 GCF_000687285.1 Phaethon lepturus
GGCTTCAAGACCCCCACTGGCTCAAGTAGCTGACACAGGGACCCTGCTCACTCCAGTTGCTGGCACCACAGGCCAGGGGTGCCCACCCCCTTGCACCAAATTCCCCTCACGCACACACGGGTCTCACCACTAGCGGGCACCCGAGTCCGTGCAGCACATGTTCACATGGGACAGAGAGTGAGCATATGCAGAGAGATGCTTAAGAAAGGATTTAGTAACAAGATAGAAGAAGCTAGGCCAGACTGTGGTGATCAGGCACAGGGCT
>NW_010569714.1:0-265 GCF_000687285.1 Phaethon lepturus
AAAAGGATGCTGCAGGTTTCACTTGCCTAGAAGCTTTAGCAGCATAGTCTTCTATAATCCAGGATCTAGAAAAACCCCAAAAATAGCTTCAGCTGAGCCCATGCTGTTTTGAGGATGGAAAGGAGGATAAACAGAGGGAACTTCTCTTGGATCCTTCTGAAGCCCCCGGTTTTTAAGTTGACAGTGGTAATGTCCTTAAATCCTTGACTCTTCAGTGTCAAAGAACCAGCTCATAGTGACTCTACAGAAGAGAAGAACCTTTTCT
>NW_010569715.1:0-266 GCF_000687285.1 Phaethon lepturus
CTTGTGCGGCGGCACCTGATCGCCCTGACTCGGTCCAGGAGCCTCCCCGCAGGTTTCTGGCCTGCGTGAAGCAATTGCGTGAGACTTTCCCCCGGTCACCGCGGAGCCTCCAGCGCTCCCTGCGAGGACACCCATGGGTGTCGGGGGCAAGACAGACCCGCAGCTGGGGGAGCGTGGGAGAGGTTCCCGCCTCCGGCCGCTGAGCATCCTTTCGGGCAGCCGCGCTGCTGGGTCTCGTTCAGAAAGTGCGAGCGTGCGGTTGCCGG
>NW_010569716.1:0-266 GCF_000687285.1 Phaethon lepturus
GTTGAATCCCAAAACTGAGCCGAGGTCTGCTCCCCCCTCCCATTCCCAAATTTCGTCTCTTCCCTGGCTGCTTGTTTCCCCTGAATTTGAAGGATTTACAGTATTTCCAGAGCTTTGCTCCCCGGAGCCTGAACTGCGGTGATGCCAAGCCACCTTTCCCGGGGAAGAAAGGACGGCACAACGCCCCGGCAGCCTGGCACCAGCCTCCTGCCCGATAAGGCGCAGGGGAAGGTAAACAGGGTTATTTCTCCTTGGGGAGGTTAGAC
>NW_010569717.1:0-266 GCF_000687285.1 Phaethon lepturus
GAGCTGCGCCCGTGCACCCCGGGCGCCGGTTACCGACTTGGTGACCCAAGGAGGGATGGGGAGCCGGGACCGCGTGTGCCCGGCGGCACAGAGACCGGTCCCCCCGTTACGATTAACCTGTGATTATTTCTAGTGCGGGCTGTGAGCAGCAGGTCTCTCCTCCCACACAGGTCTAGCTCAGGCAGGGTAGGACCCTGCAGGTGTTTCTGGTGGAGAAGCAGCATCACCTTCCAGCTGTTCCTTTCCTCCCCTTTAAAAATGACCTG
>NW_010569718.1:0-266 GCF_000687285.1 Phaethon lepturus
GGTCTCAGGGCAGAAACTCCTGTAGGCACCCGTGCTAAGACACGTTCCACCACCTTCCGCCATCCCTGGAGGAAGTCAGACAAACCCGTCCGACGGGAAGAGCCGTGCAGGAACTGGTGACCGTGAGATGGGCTGGAACCGCTGCAGCAGCAGTTTACACAAACCCCTCTGCTGCAGATAGTCAGGAACTGATAGCACCGGCTGTAAATAATGGCAACGGGGGAAGCAGCCCCACAGAGGGGGGCCACAGAGGAACAAACCCCAGC
>NW_010569719.1:0-266 GCF_000687285.1 Phaethon lepturus
GTGAAGTCCATCCTTCTCCCGCACTTGTCTGTGTTGCAAAGTGCTATTGCCCATTGTGCATTTAACTTGGAGACAGAACCTGCTGTCACAGAAACTCAATGTTTTCACCTCATTCGTTCCAGGGTAGAACAAAAGTTAGCATCCTGAATGTTGCAGATCCTCTTTACTCACAGGGTATAAAGCATTCACTGGGGGTGGAGTTCAGCTACCCAAACTGTGACGGATGCACTCAACTCCTTAACCAAACTAGCGGTAGTTTGGTACAG
>NW_010569720.1:0-266 GCF_000687285.1 Phaethon lepturus
AGGAGAGGCTCCCAGCATGGGCTCTGTCTTCCTCGGTGTGACTCAGAAGGCAGAAAGCGGTCACGTCCCTGGAATTTCAAACCTCTTGCACCCTCCAAAGCTCTTTGGCCGGCGAAAAAGGCCGGAAACGCTGAGTGCCTGCAAATGCTGCACTTAACCGTGGAGCCATGCTCTGCCCTCCCCGAGACGGGAACAGGAACAGCCACCACAAAAAACCCAAGATGAAGGGGGTCCCGCGTCCTCCCCCGCCGGGCCGAAGGCAGTAG
>NW_010569721.1:0-266 GCF_000687285.1 Phaethon lepturus
AGGAGCTAAAAGCTCCATTCACGTTCCCCTGGCAAACAAAGATAAAAAGATGAAATAGCTTCTGACTCCCAGAATCAAGTCCTGGTGTTTGCCGGGAAGAGCAGGAGTCAGCTGGGGAGATGACGCAGCGGAGCACGCCGGCTTTCGCGTGCTCGCGGGTGGAGGATGCTGGCGAACGTGACGGTTCAGCGAAGGCAGCAACAACCCTTGAAGGAGAAAATGCATCCAGGAGGGAGGTGCGCAGGGTTTGATCTCGCTGCCCCAGC
>NW_010569722.1:0-266 GCF_000687285.1 Phaethon lepturus
AAGCACCTTTTCTCATATTATAGAAACTTCTCCCGTATCTGAAAGAAGCAGACCCTGACATTTATCTAGACAGCACTGTTCAAACTCCAGTAACCACATAAATAAAAAACTGTCTTAATCCTTGCCTACATACATTCTCTTTTATTAACTTGCCCAATGAAGATATGGATGCCTAGAGCCAAGCTATGTAAGGACTGCAACTTAGTCTGGGATGAATATGGTTTAAAATGAGCACCACAGCACAGTGCCTTCTCATGCTTGAAAAT
>NW_010569723.1:0-266 GCF_000687285.1 Phaethon lepturus
GTGGTTTGGATTTGGGATGGAGAATAACCTTGATAACGTGCTGGTGTTTTCGGTTGTTGCCAAGCAGCCAAGGACCCTCCAGCCTCCCACGCCGAGGGCTGGGGGGCACGGGGGGCTGGAGGGGCACAGCCGGGACGGCCGCCCCAGGCTGGCCAGAGCCACGCGCCAGACCACACGACGTCACGCTCGGCATATAAACCCGGGGAGGAGGAGGAGGAGGAAGCGGTGGGGGGACGTTCGGAGTGAGGGCGTTTGTCTTCCCAAGT
>NW_010569724.1:0-265 GCF_000687285.1 Phaethon lepturus
TTACACTGCTCAAAATCAATATCAGGCTAATAATATTCCCCCTTCAATCACAGCCAGTGTTTGGATAGATGACGCAGGATTCAATTCAGTAAAAATGTCAGAGAGCAGCTAATATACCTTTACACCAAGGTTTTGTAAGTTTTGTATCTGTGTGTGCTGCTGGATGTTCCCACTCCTGTGTCTGCAGATGACTGGGAAGATTCCCGGTCCTTCTGAACACTCCATCAGAGCAGATATTCTTCCATATCATGGAGAAGGGACAGAA
>NW_010569725.1:0-266 GCF_000687285.1 Phaethon lepturus
TCCAGGAGAGCTCTTGGAAGGGGCCATGGAGTGCCGTCTCACTGCTGGCGTCCGAAACCTGGACGCATGGCTGAGCGCAGTGGGGAAGAGGGGGGAGGTGAGCAACGGGCTGATGGAGGGGGCTCGGCCCGGGAGCATGGGACATGCAGGGCTGCTCTGGGACCTCAGAACGTGCCCGGGGAGCAGGGAAGGACACAAAGGTGGTCAGGCCGGGGAGAGTTTGCAGGGAGTCCTGCATCTCTGCCCAGCCTGGCTTATGGCTAAGC
>NW_010569726.1:0-265 GCF_000687285.1 Phaethon lepturus
TGTATACGCACATATACGCACGCACACATGTATGCATATATATGCACGCACATCTATGCACATATATATAGGCATGTACACGTACATATGTATATACACTGTACACGCACATATAGGCACATATATAAACACCCGTAGACACTTGCACCATGCACACACATGTAATGCACACATACATCCACACACCCATATACATGGACACATGTACATATATGTACACATATACACACCCATACACGCGTATACACACCCATACACACATATA
>NW_010569727.1:0-266 GCF_000687285.1 Phaethon lepturus
GGCCGCTCTGGGCGCACACGGTCCTGCAGCTGAGCTCCAAGGGCCCTGCCTGCACCACGTGCAGCCCGGCGGCGTTTGCAGACCTCCAGCCTCCCTGGGCACGAGCGCGGCTGCCCCAGGGCCTTGGAGCCAGCCAGGGGCCACGGCTGACACAGCTCCGGCCCCTTTGTGCCTCCATGGCTCTGCTTCAGGCCCTGGGAGAGAAAGCAAAGAGGAGGCTTACCCCTCACCGCCTTCTTGGCCATCCACTTGCCCTCTCCCTCTCC
>NW_010569728.1:0-266 GCF_000687285.1 Phaethon lepturus
GAGGGGGCGGCAGCTGGGCGAGGACGGTGCCAAACGGGCAGAGATGGCAGCTCCCGGCAAAGCCGTGCCCGCAGCTCAACATCTGGGGCCCGTGGTCGCGGTCCAGGCAGCAGTGTCACCGCCTGTGCCAAGGCATCTTCCTCCTCCTCCTCCTCATCAGCCTTCTGCAGAGCTTGGCTGGGGGCAGGGGGACCTTGGCAAACCTCCTCCAGCCTCGGGGGACTTTGGGGCAGGGTCTGGGCATGGCTGTGTGGTGCCCCATGGCC
>NW_010569729.1:0-266 GCF_000687285.1 Phaethon lepturus
TGTGAAAGTGGTAAATAGGATCACGTTCAACTGAAAAAATGAGACGCTTCCATTTCCACATTGTAACTGCAGTCTCTTAAAGTCTTTTGGCAGTAGTGTGTTCCTCAGGTTCTGTCATCACCAGGTTCTTATCTTTTCCAACAGACAGTGTGTCAGTGTGAATGCAATATGGATGCTCTGGTTCTTTTCTCCTTCTCCAGCTTCTGCCTTTAGGAACTTCTTTACAGTATAATTGCTCAGATGTGAAGTCCAGTAATCCACATGTA
>NW_010569730.1:0-266 GCF_000687285.1 Phaethon lepturus
CATCCGCGCGCGCACCCGCGCGTCCCTCCCCACGTCCACCCGTGTGCTCGTCTGTCCACACGTGTCTGCTTGCGCCTGCGATCGCCCGCGTGTCCACCTGTCTGCGCATCTCCCCCGTGTCCGTCCGCCCCTGTGGCCATCCCTGCGTCTGTCCCTCCCTGCATCCGGCCCCATGTCCATCCCGGCGTCCATCCATCCACGTGTCCGTCCATCCATATCTCCATCCATCCCTGTGTCCATCCATGTCTCCATCCATCCATCCATCC
>NW_010569731.1:0-266 GCF_000687285.1 Phaethon lepturus
GCTGAATTTGGTAACAAGAGAGTTGACTACTGCCCAATTGCTTTTATGTGTACTTGTAACTCCAATGATTTGTCCAACTTCAGCAACAAGAGAGATTTCCAAATGCACCTGGCTGCTGGAGGCCAAGGCACCACAGCGTTTTCACTGGAAAAGAACAGGCTTTTACCTCAGAGCTCCACAAGAAACAGGGCTTTACCAATGTTCCAGCCTTGGCTAGACCCAAGCCTAAAATCATGTCCCTGGGGATACTTGGTAACAGATGCATT
>NW_010569732.1:0-266 GCF_000687285.1 Phaethon lepturus
CTGCAGACAGGAGACAGCCTGCCTCTCCGGGGGGGGAAGGATCCCTCTTAGTGCAGTCCTTGGCACATCTGATCGCCAACATGTACGGCAGGGTCTGTATGCTAACGGAAAGCACAGTACGGCTGTGTAGCGTACGCAGCCTGATGCGTGTGCATCTGGGAAGCCTCATGCTGTGAGAGCTGTAAGATGCCAATCTATCCTTTTGGGTGGATGACAGCAGTCAAGTACCCAGAGCTGCAGAAGAGGAAGGGAGGGGGAGAGACAGA
>NW_010569733.1:0-266 GCF_000687285.1 Phaethon lepturus
TATTACTTATTCAACATGGAAAAGATATACAAAGAGAAACCAAATTATGATTAAATTGGAATTATTTACTTATGGATAAAATCAGGTTCATATGGCATATGAGTATATTGATGACAGAAAGTAGGGGAGATGCTCGCATTGAGGCATGAGGCTCAGAGTGGACCAAAATCAACCTGTAGTCCCAGACTTGGTCAACAGTTTACATGTAAGGATTGGGAAAAGGTAAAGAAAACAAGGGAGACCCTCCCACTGAGTCACGAGGTTCA
>NW_010569734.1:0-266 GCF_000687285.1 Phaethon lepturus
CCCTGCAGGGTGACCTGTCCTCAGCCGATTGCTGAGAGCTACAATGAGCCGTGTGTGCAGCAATGCCCCGACTCCAGAGCAGTGATCTTCCCCCCGCCAGCTGTGGTGGCAGTCCCGGGCCCCATATTCAGCTCTTTTCCTCAGGAGAGTGTTGTGGGATCGTCAGGCCCTGCCTGGTTGGGGAGCTCCTTCAATTCCCGAAGCTCCCGGGGCTATGGGGACTCCTTTGTTTTCGGGGGTTATGGGGGCTCCCTGGGTTTGGGAGG
>NW_010569735.1:0-266 GCF_000687285.1 Phaethon lepturus
TTAATATAGCAGAAAACCCTGCCTGTTTATGAGCACAGTTAGGAAGAAAAAAAGTAGAAGAGCTGGTATTGGGGGAAAGAATTCATGATTTCATTATCTTGGTTTATGAATTTGATTATCAGTATTTTCAAAAAGAGGGGCTAACTACAGCAAATGAATGGGGTGGGGGAAGAAAAACAGTAAAATGGTAGTTTAAATGGTTCATATGGTAGCTTCCCCTTGAAATCATGTGCATGCAGGACACGAGTGACAAGCTGATCAGAGAT
>NW_010569736.1:0-266 GCF_000687285.1 Phaethon lepturus
TTATTCTGATGAAGTGGTGATGAAGGGGACTGAACTTTGGTTGAGACATAAAAACTTACAGGAACAAAGCATCTCATAAACTGTATCATTTTCTCATCAGGTGCAAAGTATGTTTATTCATCCTGCCTTCTCTAATATAAACATATAGCCTTAGTTATTGAAATGATAAAATTATAAAATAGGTTATCTTGCCCCTTCTCCAAACAAAGCAATCCTCTATGTATTTCACTCCCTTGGGTGTTCACATGAGTGAACAAACCAAATGT
>NW_010569737.1:0-266 GCF_000687285.1 Phaethon lepturus
CATCTACAACTTAAAAATTAGCTTCATACTTAAACTAGTTCCCCAAGTTTCCCCCTTTCTCCTGCCCTTTATGTGGCAGGGATGATTGCCGCTTATTATCCTGAGAAATACAGAAATAACAACATTTTCACAGACACCAAGCTTCGTAGCTTCAAATCAAAACCAAGAAGGAAGGAAGAATGAACAGTAAATAGCACATTCACAGGAGAATCTTTTTTTTTTGTTTGTTTTTAAAAATGTAGTAAAGATAAAAGAAATTCAAGTTT
>NW_010569738.1:0-266 GCF_000687285.1 Phaethon lepturus
CCACTAGGGTCACCACCATGGGGACACTATGACTGGGGTCACCAACATGGGGACACCATGATGGGGCGACCACCATGGGGCCACCATGACCAGAGATACCACCATGGGGTGACGAGGACAGGGACACCACCATGGAGACACCATGGTCCTGGAGGGGAAGTCCTGGAGGTGGCAACGGGGTGGGAGTCCCGATGAGGCAACGGGAGGGTCCTGAGGGGGTCTCAGCAGTGGCAGTAGGGGGTGCCAGGGTGTGTGGGGACCCCAGG
>NW_010569739.1:0-266 GCF_000687285.1 Phaethon lepturus
AGTGTCTGGGGAGGGAGTGGGGAAGCCCCTTTCCAGCACCCTGCGGAGAGCCGGTGCAGGAGGACTAATGGGGTGCGCAACCCCCAGGGAGGAGGGGAGGATGCTGGGGAGGTCTCCAGGTGAAGCAGGCACTGTGGGTGCCTGGGGAAGCTCTCACCAGCTTTGCACTCGCAGGTGGCGTACAGGTAGTTGTTGGTGCGCAGCAGCTTGCACTGGCCATAGATGCCGCAGTCATTGATGCAGGGCGAGAGGTAGGCGCGCAGGTA
>NW_010569740.1:0-266 GCF_000687285.1 Phaethon lepturus
TGCCGTAGCCGGAGGAGCCCCCACTGCAGCAGCATCCACCTCCTCCACCGCCAGAGCTGACAATGATCTTGCCAGAGGTCCCGCTGCCCCCGCCGTAGCTGCCTGAGCCCCCACAGCAGGAGGAGCCTTGTGCCTGGTAGCCGGAGGAGCTGCCCCCATGGCAGCAGCATCCCCCGCTGTGGCATCCACTGGACTGGGAGGATGTTTCATGGCAGCCTCCGGAGGATTGTCTGGAGCACATCTTTGAGCAGTGAACCTGCAAGAAA
>NW_010569741.1:0-266 GCF_000687285.1 Phaethon lepturus
TATTTATAGCCCACATAGTTCTCTATTATGTACTGGTTTAGAAGGCATAGGCTGCATAACTCTGTAGTTTTTCATCTTCTGTAGGAGGCAGAAATATTTGTCATCACATGTTATATTAAGGATTTTATGCCTGTCTCATAACCACTTTTTCCACGGTAAGGATAAGGATACTATAGCATCAGTAATTAGATTTTTTAATTATTTCATCGACTTAGGTCACCTATGACCAGGTGAACCACCTGGTGGGTGAGGGAAAGGCTGTGGAC
>NW_010569742.1:0-266 GCF_000687285.1 Phaethon lepturus
CCATCAGGCCGCTCTGTCTTCTCATCCCCGCAGAGTCTTTCCAAGGATGCGGGTGGGCTTTGCTGGGAAGGAATCTGTCGTTCATTCTTGTCTTCGGTTTTGACAAGCAATGCTGGCAGCCGTAAAGGACATGCTGGTGGGCTTGTTTTGGCCTGGCAGTGGAAAAGCCATGCAGTTGACAGCAGCAAGGAGACCAGTAGGCTCTCAGCAGTAGTCCAGGCCTAATTCTTAGGCTGTACAAGAAAAGAAAGGATTGAAGACTGCAG
>NW_010569743.1:0-266 GCF_000687285.1 Phaethon lepturus
AGGCAGAGCGCGGCTGAGGCCGGGCGGCGCAGCCCCGCGGGACGCTTGCGCCCCACGTCCGCTGTGCAGAATGGGGCCGGACAAGGGGCTCAGCAAAGCCAAGCAGGCACAAGGTGCCTGTTTCTTTGTGTCCCCTACTCTCGAGTGGAAGAATTCAGACGACGTCACACCTAGGAGGAACCCCGGGGGTGACTTTCTAAATGACCGTTCCGTGCCCGTTTGCAAGACTGGGACGTGGCGGATGCCCAGAGACGGACGGACACGTG
>NW_010569744.1:0-266 GCF_000687285.1 Phaethon lepturus
TCACCCGTGGGGACGTGGTGTCACCCACGGGGACATGGTGCCACCCACAGGGACGGGCGGTTGTGTCACCCGTGGGGTGCAGGGCAGGTGCCCCGGGCAGGGGCCGTGGGGGCACTTTGGGGACAAACCGCGTCCCCACCGGGGACCTGCCCTCGTCCCCACCGGTGTCACCGCGTGGGCTGCGTGGCCCCGGGCTGCTCCTCGCCGGTGCCACCACGAGCTGTCCCTGTCCCCGCCGGTGTCACCGTGGGTGCTGGGGGGACCCG
>NW_010569745.1:0-266 GCF_000687285.1 Phaethon lepturus
TTCCAACCCAAACTCTTCTATCATTCTATGAATTATATGTGTTATGTTATCACCCAGCCACTTAGCATCTTATGATTCTTCCACAGCTCTTCCGGGACTTATTAATTTTATTACAACTCCATGTGAACAAAAGGCATCTTGTTTTCAGTTAGGATCTGTTCAACCAGGGCACAGAAGGCGCACAGAAACTTGCAGCTACCTCTATTGCTCTGTGTGCATGTTCCTTACAAAAGCTCTCAGTGTACCCGTTTGAGAAGGTTTGAGAA
>NW_010569746.1:0-266 GCF_000687285.1 Phaethon lepturus
AGGTCATATGACACCAATTAGAGCTGAATTTTAAATTATTCGATAACCTGAACTCTCTTGTCATTTAACATATAGATATCAATGCAGTAAACAAGTTAATTCTAATGGGCCCTGGAGGTTTGCGTTCCTCCACCCATCAGCAGCAGAGGCTGTACGCTACCACTGGAATAGAAAATAACAGAATGCAGCAGTCAAAAACATTTGCAAGGTTTTAATAAGTTATTTTGGCTCCCTTAGGGATTTTAGTATAACTTACAAGCACTGAA
>NW_010569747.1:0-267 GCF_000687285.1 Phaethon lepturus
ACCCACCCGGGGTGGGGGTACTCACGGGGGTGCTGAAAACCCGAGTCCTGGTTTCTCCAGCTGCAGTTCAGCTGCTGGGAGCAGGGGCCGGGGCTGCTCTCCGGGCTGTACCGGACGAAGACGGCGAAGAGGATGATGGTGAAGATTTGGAGGAGGAAGCACAGCCCGGAGAGCTGCAGCCTCGAGGCGACGCTGCGCTCAGGCATGTCGCGGGGCGGCTGGGACAGGCAAACCCCCCAAAACTGGGGAGACACGAGGAGAGACGCG
>NW_010569748.1:0-266 GCF_000687285.1 Phaethon lepturus
AAAAAAAAATAAAATAACTAAAATCGTATCTTTGCACAAAACTGCAGTGAGACTACTTTGAGATAATCCTGGGTCTGTACAAGAGATTGCAAACATTGTACAGTGATGAATAATCATCAGTGAAGCTTGTAAGTACTATGAAAGGTGGGGAAAAAAAATCTTATTTTAATTCAGGCTAGAAAGAAACTGCTTCCTAAATTGCAGCAAGACTGCATGGTAGAATCAACAGTGGTAGGAAGAATAACTGGAATTGTAGAACATCTCAA
>NW_010569749.1:0-266 GCF_000687285.1 Phaethon lepturus
GGAGGAAGGATGCTCGCCTGCCAAGTCACCCGGGAGCTCCGGGGAGGAGTTGAGCGCCGGGTCAGCCCGCAGCCTCTGGGGGGTAAAAGAAGGGGTTTGAAGACCCAGCTTTGGGCTCCAGCAGCCCTTTCCCTGCCCCCCCGGTGTCCCCCCATATCCCAGCTCCATCCTTTAACGCTTGGGCTCAGGGCCTCACCCTTCAAGGGCAGAACTTCTGCAAGAAATAATAAAAAAACCCCACCAAAAACCCACACTAAAACCAGCCA
>NW_010569750.1:0-267 GCF_000687285.1 Phaethon lepturus
TTTCATCATGGCTTCACGCTTCGTTTGTCCCAGTTTGCTTTCTGGTTGCGCCCTCCTCTTTCGGAGGGTTATCATCTTACTGCCGAACAACCGCTTTCCACAGTAATAGCTCTTTTAAGGACTTCTGAGTGGGGTTTTTTTCCCATGAGACTTCCAGCCACCTCCATGCCAGGACCTAAAATGTATCTAAAAATGCATCTTCAATTTCTTCTGCTCAGGCTCCTCGGTTTCCTCCTGCCCATCCCCTTTCCAAAGTCAAACGCTACT
>NW_010569751.1:0-266 GCF_000687285.1 Phaethon lepturus
GGGGGCCGTTCAGTTCTTGGGCTCTTCGCCAGCCTCGCCGCCGTCTTCTCCGGCGCACTCGGCTGTCCATAGCGTGAGGTTGTCCCTGAGCAGCTGCATGATGAGGGTGCTGTCCTTGTAGGAGTCTTCGCTGAGCGTGTGCAGGTCCCCCATGGCCTCGTCGAAGGTGGTCTTGGCCAGGGAGATGGCCTGGTCGGGGGCGTTGGCGATCTCGTAGTGGAAGACGGAGAAGTTGAGGGCCAGCCCCAGGCGGATGGGGTTCGTGG
>NW_010569752.1:0-267 GCF_000687285.1 Phaethon lepturus
CCCCCCCCCGCTGCCGTAGACGAAGACCCCTCCGGACCAGTCGTAGGCGCCCACCGCTCCCAGTACGGGCCCCTCCTGCCCCAGTAAAGACGGGGAGGGGGACAGCGGCGGGGGACAGGAGTCAGTCCCGCTCCGGCCTCACCCCGCGGGCACGGGGACGGTCTCGGGCGGCCGGGGGACACGTACGGGGGTGAGCAGGGCGCTGAAGCCCTCCTGGGCCATCTCCAGCTGGAAGGAGCTGCTGTGGGCGGACTGGGTGCCTGGGGG
>NW_010569753.1:0-266 GCF_000687285.1 Phaethon lepturus
CAGTCCTTGACTGCTTAGCAACAACTGAAAGGCACTTTCCTTCCATCACGAGTTTGAGAGTGGAGCCCAGGATGTTCTCCCTCCTGCAGGTAATGTCTCTATGGGGAGATAGATTAAACAAATCACCTTTTCCAGCACTAATTACTGTGACCCCAGAGGAGGTAAGGCAGACAAGTCAGCTGTCAGATAAGATCATTGCTGTTCATTTGTAGTGACTGATTTTTCATATATGTCTCACCAGAGAGCAGTACAATCTGAAGAATAAT
>NW_010569754.1:0-267 GCF_000687285.1 Phaethon lepturus
AAAAAATCATCTCTTTTCAGGAAACCGCGTTAGATTGCGGAAAGGGGAGATAATTAGGCACGGTAATCTGGCAGGGCATGGAAATGTGTACCAACACCCAGCTCCTGCAGCTGTTTTTATTGTCAGCCCTCTTCAAAATTTGCCCACAAACAAGTGCCTTTGCGAGACGGGAGTATTATTTCAGACGAGAATAGGCTTTTTGTTCGGCACATAATTAGCTGATTTTTCTCCCGGAGAAAAAAAAAAAAAACCAACAAAAAACCAACA
>NW_010569755.1:0-267 GCF_000687285.1 Phaethon lepturus
ACAGTTAGAAGCTGACCCACACACAAGATCCTGTCTAACCTGTTGCGTGTCCCATAGAGAACATCCACATATCTGACCTGCCCTGATATCAAGCAGGGCATCCTGCACTTCTCGTCTTCCCCATCAGTCTCTCCTAAATATGTTGTATCTCCATCGACCACAAAAGCTGTGGGAGCTGTCCTTCTCCATCTCAGCTCTTGCTCCACTAACGTCACAGCTTTGTCATGGCACATAGGCCTCCTGCTGTCTGTGCTCCAGGCTGTGGGC
>NW_010569756.1:0-259 GCF_000687285.1 Phaethon lepturus
TAAAATCCCTAGCATTTGCCTCGGACATGACAAGAAGTTTCCTGTCCCATTTTATCAGTAATGCATTTACTAACATTACTGAGTACAACTGAAAGTTTCAATCTGTTTCTGATCTCTTCTGATAAGACACTGCAACCAGCATCACCATATAACCTTTCATCACCCTGCAGCAAAAGGATGTGTTTTCTCCAGAGTTTTGTAGTGATTCTGGTACCATAATTTTATCTTTGTCTCAAAAAAAAAAAAAAAAAAAAAAAAA
>NW_010569757.1:0-267 GCF_000687285.1 Phaethon lepturus
CAGTGAGGGCGCGCGTGGCGTGAGTGCGGGCATTGTGAGCACGCGGTGCCTGCCGTGGGCGCATGAAGCGTGCACGCACCACATGTGGGCAGCGGGCAGCGCGTCATGCAGTGCGTGGGGGATGCGCAGGGGTGCGCGTGCAGTGTGGGCGTGCGGTGAGGCAGCGTTGTGCGGGCAGGGTGCGGGCAGGGTGTGAGCAGCGTGAGCAGCACGTGCCCATGCAGGGCGTGTGTGAGCAGTGTGTGCAGCGCTTCCATGCAGCGTGTG
>NW_010569758.1:0-267 GCF_000687285.1 Phaethon lepturus
AACGGCGAGCGTATGGGATAGCGAAACAGGTACCGTATATGTTATATAGATAGATCGTATAGATTTAAAGCTACCCCCCGTGCAACGCCCGCGTTCCGGCGAGGAAGGGGGCTGCCCGCGCTTGGCAGGCTATAGGGACCCCCCTTCGTACCCCTATATAGCTATAGGTCCGTCCCTCTATAGCCCCATGGCTACAGGGAGCCCTATGCATCCTGGGGATCTATACGTCCTGGCCCGTACCCTCCCCACCCCCCTCCCCGCCGCCCG
>NW_010569759.1:0-267 GCF_000687285.1 Phaethon lepturus
CTGGAAATCAACAGCACTTCCTCCGGTGTGGAGCCTGGAAAATGTAGACGTTGTGAAGGGAAGCGAAAAGACGTGGTGAGAAACTTCAGGGGAATTTCTAGCAGCGAGGAGGAGGAACTGATTTTTAGCACGTGAAAAAAAAAAGGAGGGGGGAGTAAAAAGCTCGTAGCTATGCTATTGGAGTTGGAAAAGCGGAGCGGTGGCCTTATCTGTGGAGAAGGGGTGATGCCTTCAGCCCGCCTGATGGTGAATGCGTGTGGGCCTGTC
>NW_010569760.1:0-266 GCF_000687285.1 Phaethon lepturus
TCTGTGAGGTTTTTCACCTACAAATATAAGCCAGTGTCAAAATTTGGTAGAAAACATGTTCACTGGTCCAGTGGCTTTTTCACTTCCCAGTGTTTTGCCAGGTGTTTCATTTACCATTTGGAAGCTCAGAGAAGGCCTAGCTCAAAATTTTCTAAAGCCGACATATCTTACGGTGGCCGGCTCTTACTCTGAGAGTCAGTGATGTCTTGGCCCTTTATGTGACTCCCCATGTATGTACCTTGTTTTCGGTGGCATGTTTTTCCTTC
>NW_010569761.1:0-265 GCF_000687285.1 Phaethon lepturus
GGTCAGATTGGACAGGGCTCTGAGCAACCTTATATAGTCAATGATGTCCCTGCTCACTGCAGGGGTCTTTGAATAGACGACCTTTAAAGGTCCCTTCCAACCCTAAGCTTCCATGATTCTGTGATTCTATGCAAGATAACTCTGTGCAATCAATCCCATTTTTGCATAGAGGTCAACTCCCCCACTTCTCCTTCCTTGCCTGTCTCTTCTGAATGGTTTATAGATGTCAATCAGAGCACTCCAATTGTGCGATTCATCCCACCAA
>NW_010569762.1:0-267 GCF_000687285.1 Phaethon lepturus
ATGTGCTCTGCTGTATCTGATACTTAGAAACTAGGAAGAATGGGCTGTGAAGATCAGGGCCAGCAACCCTGCAGTGACCATGAGATCCTGGGGTTCAGGAGCCTCGGAGGAGAGGAAAAAAGCAAATTGCAGGATTACAACCCTGGCCTTCAGAAGAGCAGACTTTCACCTGTTTGGGGATCTATTTGGAAAAAAACCCATGGTAGAGAAGAGAAGAAGGGTCCAGGAGAGCTGGATGATTTTCAAGGATCACCTCCTCCAAGCTCA
>NW_010569763.1:0-267 GCF_000687285.1 Phaethon lepturus
TATCCCAGCATCAGAGCAGCCAGGTAACAATATGCTTGCCTGGAAGATGGATGAAATCCTTTCACATATCTCACAGCTCATTCAGGGATAGGGATCGAGTCGTTACCACCTTGTTTATGAGTTCTTCCTCATTCACCTCCCCGAGCAGGGGTCACCTCTCTTCCCTCTTCTGTTCTCATGATGTTTCTTCTTCGGAGTGGTCTGCCTCCTCCATTTCTTCCTTCTGCTCCTTCATTGAAGAAGCTTCTTCATCCCTTACTAAACAAG
>NW_010569764.1:0-267 GCF_000687285.1 Phaethon lepturus
GCCGCGTCGGCATCCCCAGGGCCGATCCCGGCACCAGCGGTCACCTGGAACATGGGGTAGGTCAGGAAGGTCTCCAGGGTCCTCTCCTCGCAGTCGGGCTTGGCCTCGTAGTGCTTCAGCAGCTTGTCGAAGTCCCGGTTCTGCTTGCAGTGCGCCAGGATCTGCAGGCTGTACTGGTGGTTCCTCACGAACTCCTGGTAGATGTTCAGCATGGGCAGCAGGATGTCGAACAAGTCGGCTGCGAGCGGAGAGGCGGCGGGGAGGTGG
>NW_010569765.1:0-267 GCF_000687285.1 Phaethon lepturus
TTCAAGCTGAGCTTTTGCTTTTCTAACTGCACCTTTGCACACCCAGACAATGCCCTTGTAGTTCTTGATGGATATTCATTCACTTGTCCATCTCTGGTATGGTTTTTTTGACCAGACTCAGAACCTCACAGTTAAGCCAAGGGGGTCTCCTGCTTTGCCAACTTCCCTTACCTTTAAAGAGGATGAACTGCTTTTGTGCTTCCAGGAGAGCGTACTTGAAAAACTCCCAGCACTCTCTAGCTCCTTTATCCTCCATGGAAGCTTCCC
>NW_010569766.1:0-267 GCF_000687285.1 Phaethon lepturus
CCTGTTTTGAGTTTCCCTTTTTGAAGGATTCTGAGTGGAAAAAAAAAGCTGCTGATCAACCTAAGTTGGTAACAGAAAGTGTATTTAAAATCCTTATAAATGCATCTTTTTTGGCAGTTCTAAATTGCTGTTAAATTAGTCTTAAGTGAAGTTCAATACTAAATTTTTTCATTACACATTCAGGAAACAGCTCATTTCACTTAGGGAAAAAGATTAGAATAGTTCATTATTTTAAACAGTGCAAGCAAAAATAATCAATTTTGTAAA
>NW_010569767.1:0-267 GCF_000687285.1 Phaethon lepturus
AGTTTGACCAGGAGGTCCTTACTCAGCCATGTTGAACTTCCTGTACTCTAAGAAAAATGCCCTTGAAAAGCTGCCAACTTTGTTCTGCTACTTTATCCCTGAGAGCAGTTTACCAGGAGGTCCTATCCACTAACTCCTTAAACAACTGAAAGTTCATTCTCCTCAAATTCAGTGTTCTGACTTTCCTCTTCACCTGGCTCATATCCCTTAAGACTGTGAATTCCACTAGGGCATGATCACTGCAGCCCAGGTTGCCACCAATCTTGA
>NW_010569768.1:0-267 GCF_000687285.1 Phaethon lepturus
TTTTCAGAAGCCCTTGACCTTGAAAGTCTCTGGAATACAGATCACTATGGCCTCAGTCTGCTCCTGGCGCTGGTTCCGCTCTTAGCACCGCCAGCATCTCTATAAACCAGTCTGTGTGTGCTTCATCTCCCCTGTGCTCCCACTTTGGTTTTGGCAGTTCCCCGTCTCCATTGTAGCTGCACGCTCCACGGTGACGAGTCAGACACTTGCTCCCTTCTGAGACCCCACCGAAAGCAGCTATCGTTTTGCCTGAAGCCGTGACAGACT
>NW_010569769.1:0-267 GCF_000687285.1 Phaethon lepturus
TGGTGGCCCTCAAGGACCAGCGCTGGTCACCGACAGACCCCAGGGGCTTGGTGGCCACCAAGGGCCGGAGACCAGCGGCCCCGGGCCCCGGGAGCTGGATGTCCCCACGGACTGGAGACCATCATCCCCCAGCCCTCGGTGTCCCTCAAGGAGTGTCGCTGACCGCCCCCACCCCAAAATCCTGGTGTCCCTTGACCCCCAAGAGCTTGTTGTCCCTCCAACCCCAAACCCCAAGACCTTGGTGCCCCCCAAGGCCACGAGACCCCC
>NW_010569770.1:0-267 GCF_000687285.1 Phaethon lepturus
GGCTACCTGCTGGGTTAAACCACAACACTGGTGATTGCTGTCTATGTAAACAGGCTACAGTTCTCAGAAACTGCTTTTTTCTGCTACCATGACTATCAGGAAAATGGCAATACATACACAAATATATATATCCTTGAGCCATAATGGCCATCAAGAGATCTTTCCTCTCCAAATAACTCATAGGCAGCTATTACCTGGGAAGCCACAAATGAGAGGATAAAAAGAACTCTTATTCATAAGCATTTGTCCTGGTTTCAGCCAGGATAG
>NW_010569771.1:0-267 GCF_000687285.1 Phaethon lepturus
TCTCTCATGCAATGAAATGGATGAAAAGGGTCAGGAACAGCTTGCACAGAGGCTGCATGGAAGACCTAAATCCCACGGTGCTGCTGGTACTGCTTCCCCAAGGGCACTGCCTGCGAACGGTCTCTATGCCAGAGTTGCGGCAGCGCCGTCCCAAATGCTCTTCATGGGAGGAAGACGCCCTTCTTCCCATAGCACAGCACAAGTGTTCACAAAATTATTTAATTTCACATTAATCAGCCTTCTTCATAGTGGAAGAGCCTATGCTTA
>NW_010569772.1:0-267 GCF_000687285.1 Phaethon lepturus
GGGGAGCGGCCTGTCCCCCTCCTGCTGACTCGCCCCCCTGGCTGCAGGTACAACCCCCAGGAGAAGCTGAAGGTGAACTTTGGCACCCCCGAATTCCTCTCGCCTGAGGTGGTCAACTACGAGCAGGTCTCCTACTCCACGGACATGTGGAGCATGGGCGTCATCACCTACATGCTGTACGTCAGGGGCGTGGGGGCACTGCCAGCGCCGTGCCGGGGCAGAGCCCCCCCGGGCACCGAGCTGTCCCCAAGCCGTACCTGTGCCCCA
>NW_010569773.1:0-268 GCF_000687285.1 Phaethon lepturus
CTGTCATCACTTCCCTTCTTGGGTGCATTTTATTTCTGATCTTTGTGACTTGGGATCTCAGCTCTTGCCAGCTGGTGACACCACTGTTGCAGAACAAGGAAACCAGGACAGAACTGTGGGAATAGTTTCATACTGGTTCTGTTAGTTCTTCCTAGCCATAGCTGTACTCATCCTGTCTGCTTCTGAATGGAGGATCAGGATAGTCTTTCCCAGTGCAAGGTGCTTTCAAGGTCCAGTAAATGGATTAATAAATTAAGAGATGCCAGGA
>NW_010569774.1:0-267 GCF_000687285.1 Phaethon lepturus
ATAATAAAGAACACATATAGATTTTAAAAATCAGAAGATACAGGTGAAATCAATTCTCCTCATGAATGGCAGGATCTGCCAGTGCAGCTTTTGCTACAGTTCTGAGGGGTAGTGATAATGGTAAGATTTAGATAACTGGAAAAGACAGAAAAGAATCCCATAATCAGCTTACCATGATTAAATACCCCTATAAGAAGTAAACAAATTCTCCTCTTTAAGAACAACTTTAAATTGGATACACCACAGATCTCACAGCATCTGGAATTC
>NW_010569775.1:0-268 GCF_000687285.1 Phaethon lepturus
CACTTCTCCAGGGCCAAAACTGGAAGGCAAAGTCCAGGGAAAGTTTCCGTGCGTGTGAACGGCAGCAGAGCACCAGCCAGAGAGGGCTGAGGGGAAAAAAACCCCAAACATCATATGGGAGAATCGGTGGTGCCTGTGCAGCCAGGCAATCGCCACTTGAGAGCCAGTGGGTTCAGAGGGGGGACCCCCCCAGAGCCCGTCCTCATCCTGCAAAGGGGCTGGCCGCTGCCGGCGCGGGCAGGGGTCCGGGGCCGGCACAGAGCCCCAG
>NW_010569776.1:0-267 GCF_000687285.1 Phaethon lepturus
TCCAGGTGTGGCCTCACCAGTGCTGAGTAGACGGGAAGGATTGCCTCCCTTGACTTTCTGACAATACTTTGTCTAATGCAGACCAGAATACCATCAGCTGCCTTTGCTGCACAGGCACATTACTGGCTTATGCTCTACTTGGCGTGCACCAGGACCCCCAGTGCATTTTATGCAAAGCTGTTTCCCAGCTGGGTGGCCCTCAGCACATACTGGTGCCTGGGGTTGCTCCTCCCCATGTGCAGGACTTGGCTCTTCTCCTTGTTGAAC
>NW_010569777.1:0-267 GCF_000687285.1 Phaethon lepturus
TAACTGAATGCTAATCTGCTTTTGTCTGCTCTCTTTCAAAACTGTAGTTCAGTTCAT
This sequence comes from Phaethon lepturus, assembly GCF_000687285.1. Taxonomy (NCBI): domain Eukaryota; kingdom Metazoa; phylum Chordata; class Aves; order Phaethontiformes; family Phaethontidae; genus Phaethon; species Phaethon lepturus. The sequence goes on from NW_010569777.1 coordinate 58, forward strand.
CGCACTTAATAGTGTCAGAGTTACTGTCCCAGTAAGATTAATTTTTTATTCTGCTTTCAACAGTGTTGTCCAACCTCACTGCAGATAAATGGAAAATGATTTGATATCCAACTTAAAGGTAATGCTTCTACATAAGCATTATATTTCTATCCAATAAGTCTTTACCCTACCATTGTTACAAATGACAGCAATATCATAAATGAAAGACTT
>NW_010569778.1:0-266 GCF_000687285.1 Phaethon lepturus
GAGAGCAGCTCTTATGATCACCTTTCAGACTAAGAGGGTTGCTGCCGAGGAGTGGGACACAATCTGGGCTACATGGAAAAAGAGGTTCAGGGTGGCACAGGACTTTTTTGGGATGTCTAGGGGAGGATTCAAAGGTGGGAAGGGAAAGATGTAGGTGATTTCAGGGGGAACAAGAGTGGGGAAAATATAGGGGTAGGGGCTAAAAAGGGCCAGTCCCATGTAGGCGGTTGGCTGGTCAGAGCGCTTGCCTGGCCATGCCCTGTGCC
>NW_010569779.1:0-267 GCF_000687285.1 Phaethon lepturus
GCCTAGTACTGTTGAGGTCAGTCTAGAACACTTCCTATGGGAGGAGGCTTGAGCTCTTACATGCCTGAGAACAAAGCTCTTACAAGACTTGTTGAAAATTGAAGAAATGTTTTTGTGGAAAGAATACACAGACAGGCAGGTATGATGTGTTGGCTGATGCAGTCAAGATTCCAAGGTTGAGAAGATTTGTTCTCAACCAAGCAGTTAATCAACAGCCAAATGAGGATGTGGACAATAGGCAAGCTACACCAAAGTTGTCTACACAGT
>NW_010569780.1:0-268 GCF_000687285.1 Phaethon lepturus
CAGCCTGTTCGGCACAAGCATGTTACAGAACAATGGGTGGACCCAGGCTGAGCCAGACTTGCTAATTAAATATTGATTTATGTTTAAGCCAGCATGATACTGCCTGCAGACTTACTATTGCATTTGCTTATTAACTTGTTGGGGTTTTTTTGTGCCAGCACTGTGCACACTCACCCCTTAACGCTTGAAAGAGAGGCAGCAAGGAGGAAGAGCGCGGTGGCTGCCGGCAGCAGGACATGCCTCTCCCAACGCTGGAGCTACTGTTTGT
>NW_010569781.1:0-268 GCF_000687285.1 Phaethon lepturus
CAATGTCAGGCCCCAGGATGGTGCAAGGTACGGTGTGTGTGTGCCTGTGTTTGGAAAGCAAACACAAAGCGAAGGAAACTGGTGCAGGGCAGGTCTGTGCCGGGCGGCGTATGAGCTGAACGCCGCTCCATGGGCTTTTGGTGTCGTTACTGCAGAGGAAAGAGCAGCTCGGAGCTTAAAAGGGCTCTGGCAGATCAGCGAACGTCGCCCAAGCATTGCTTTAGAAAGAAATCCCACTGTGAACACGAATCGGCCGCTGCAGCGGGGG
>NW_010569782.1:0-268 GCF_000687285.1 Phaethon lepturus
TGGCATTTAGCCAAGGTCAACCCACCACAATGCAGAAAATAAGATGAAAGAGTTTATGAGATTTAAAAAAAACTCCTTAGTGATATGGGTACAGTAATTACAAAGCAATCTCCATCTGCCTTAAAATGTTTTAGTGAAAATTTGAGATATATCTGAACAATTAAATGATAACAACTGGAGTATAGGAATACACTGATTAAATCTTTCAATGAGTAGATATCACTGTGTTGTCATTTTACCCCAGCTAGCAACTAAGCACCACACAGCT
>NW_010569783.1:0-268 GCF_000687285.1 Phaethon lepturus
GGTGCTGAACTGAAAAATCTGGGCTTTGAATCTACAAGCCTGTGCTTATTCTTTAGATGTGGGCTTGTTGGTTTTTCCCCCTGCTCCTTTCTTTCATCACTTCTGAATGGCTTGAAACTCACAGTATTACAGGGCTTGTATCATTGTTATCCAGGCAATATTAGAATATTTAGAGCAACACCTTGAGTGAAAATTAAGTTAGAGCAAATCTTTAGGTGTGCTTTTCTGCCCTCACCCTGATTTCCACTGCAGCAAAACCAAACCCAGA
>NW_010569784.1:0-266 GCF_000687285.1 Phaethon lepturus
TGATTCTGTGATTCTGTGATTCTGTAATGTGTAAGGGAATACCGGCTTGGAATTCTTCTGAAGGGCTTCCTGGTTAGCCCTTGGAAGGGTGATTTGCTACTCCCTTGCAGGTGATCCTCTGCCTTGGGAAACTGGCCCACTTAATTCTGTTCTATGCATGTTGCTGTTTTCAGTTATATCTGTAGCTTACTTTACATGTTTACATATTCAGATAAAGTGATCTGACATGGGCTTAAACTAATACTGCTGATGCTGAGTGTTCTTGA
>NW_010569785.1:0-268 GCF_000687285.1 Phaethon lepturus
TCAGTAAACGGTGTCTTCACTATTTGCATTTCCAAAAAACTAGCCCACCCCTGCGCTACATTCAATCCACAGCCCTCACTTACTTACAGCTCTGGGTGGGTAAAGCCATTTGCTGCCACAGTCCAGACATCTCAAAATAGGTACTTTAAATGCCAGCCTCCACTTGTGCACGGCAAAGCTGAGAGAGATGGAAAGAACGTGAGTACGTGCTCAAATGTGAAAGAATGTCACATGTTGAGCCAAAACAAAACCTTCCCCCTTCAACTCA
>NW_010569786.1:0-268 GCF_000687285.1 Phaethon lepturus
TGCGGCCCGAAATGCGGGCGCCGCCGCCCGAGACGGAGGGGGTCGGCCCAAAATTGGGGGTTCTGAGCCCAAAATTGGGGGGGTTCGGCCCAAAATGGAGGGGTTTTGGCCCAAAATTGGGGCTTTTCAGACCAAAAGTGGGGATTCTCGATCCAAATTTGAGCATTTCGGGCCCAAAAATGGGGATTCTCGGCCCAAAATTGGGGATTCTCGGCCCGAAACTGGGGATTTTGAGCCCAAAATTGAGCATTTTGGGCCCAAAATTGAA
>NW_010569787.1:0-268 GCF_000687285.1 Phaethon lepturus
GGACCTCGACAGGCTGGAGAAACAGGCTGACGGGAACCTCCTGAAGTTCCACCAAGGGATGTGCAAAGTTGTGCCCCTGGGGAAGAAGAGCCCCAGGCACCAGGACACACTGGGGGTGCCCGGCTGGAAAGCGGCTCTGCAGAGAAGGACACCATGTTGGAGCTGTGCCAGCAAAGAAGGCCAATAGTGTCCTGGGCTGCACGAGGAGGAGTGTTGCTAGCACATTGAAGGTGGGGATCTTCCCGCTCTGCTCAGCACTGGTGAGGCC
>NW_010569788.1:0-268 GCF_000687285.1 Phaethon lepturus
CAGCTGCTCTCTCACTCCCCCTCCTCAACTGGGTGGGGGAGAAAATAAGGTGAAAAAGCTCATAGATCGAGACAAAGATAGGGAGATCCCTCACCGGTTACTGACATAGGCAAAGCAGATTCGATTTGGGGAAAACTCTGTTATTGCTAAAAAAGAGAGTTGCGTGGTGAAAAACAAAGGCAAATATGAAAACACTCTCCTACCACTCACCCGTTCCTGCTCCCCAGGCTCAGCTTTGCTATTTTACTTTCCACCTCCCCCTCCGCTG
>NW_010569789.1:0-268 GCF_000687285.1 Phaethon lepturus
GACATCACTGTGACATGGGCTTACGAGGAGGCAGGTTGGCTTGAGCTACCTGACCATCAGCACTGGCAGAGCAGTGGAGTTCACAAGAACATGCCAAGTATATTTGCATTGGTGTAGTAATGGGACCCAGCTCTTAGCTGCTTTTCGTTCACCTGTAAGTCTCAGTGTTCCTCCCTGGGGAAGATGCTGAGGAGGAGGACGAAGTGTGTTTCCTGCGGGCATGCAGGGAATTAGTGACACAACATGTAGGACAGAAAATCCGGTGGAA
>NW_010569790.1:0-268 GCF_000687285.1 Phaethon lepturus
TGCCGGGAGGCGGTAGAGGGGCTCGGGGTCGTACCTGGAGCCGTTCAGCGCCGCAGAAGGGGGGTGGAAGAGGGGGCAGGGTGGACACAAGCCAACCCCGTCTCGCACGCGATGCAGCGGGGCCATTCAGCGCGGCCCACAGCAGCTCCCCAGCTTTCTCCGTGCTCCCTTGGGCAGGGTGGAATGCGAGGACGTGGGAAAACACCCCAACTCCCAAGCTCACGGCCAGCCCGCAGTTCCCCAGCAGCCCGGACCTGCTTGGGGACCA
>NW_010569791.1:0-268 GCF_000687285.1 Phaethon lepturus
CAAGCACCAGACTTTCCTCAGACATTTAGCAATGACATTAATGCAAATGCCTCCAACTCACTGAGCCCTTTGGGGCAAAACATGACATCCTCGACTTTCAATCACATGTCAGAGACGATACAACTTTCAATAATAAAATATCAGTATTCAGGTGCTAATCCACATTAATTTACATTCTGTGAAGTCTGCAAGAAACTTGTAATTGGTTGTCTTGAAGGGCAGCAGAGTATATTTGGCATTTTGTTTATTTATAAAAAAGAATTTAAAT
>NW_010569792.1:0-258 GCF_000687285.1 Phaethon lepturus
TTCTACCTGGATGGTTGCTTTTATTGGGAACTGCAGCACAAACTCCTTCTGCACGTGACCTGTAAAGCCAGAAAGTTTTTCTTAAGACCATATCCATCTCTCTGCCACTTCATCAGCTTTCTTTCTGGGCTCATTCTTCATCTCACTGTCTATAAGATACCAAAGGCTGATCCATGTATCTGAACCCCCTTCTTTACAAACAGCTTCTGGTTGACAGCTGGCTGAATATGAGCCCAGGTGGCCAAGAAGGCCAACAGC
>NW_010569793.1:0-268 GCF_000687285.1 Phaethon lepturus
ATATAAATGAGATTTACTACCAATAGTGCCTGATAAGAATAATAATTTGAGGTATTTCCGATAGTTCGTTAGCTCTTTCTGTGTGGAATAATTGGTGGGAAACACTGGCATTTAACTGTGATCCTTTTTCTCTATTTTTAATTCTGTTTTGATCATTAGGAACAATTGTTCAAGGTGTAATTCAGCCTGGGGAGTGCCTTTGAGATAACGACTGGGAGAGGACTGACAGTGCCCCTTGGTATGAGCTCCCCCTCCTTACCTGACGGGA
>NW_010569794.1:0-268 GCF_000687285.1 Phaethon lepturus
CCCAGGGCCCAGCCATGGGGGTCCGGGTGCCCCAGGCCTCTCGCAAGGGACGGCTTGGGACATGTCTCGGGGCTGGGTGGGGACACGGGCGTGCTGGGACGGCTCCAGCCCCTGAGAGCGCACACGAGGATCACTCAGGGGCTCAAGCTCCGGGGTGGCCCGGAGGCTTGTCCTGCTGCGGTGCCACCGTCCCTGCAGGACATAGCGGGTGCGCGGGTACCGCATCCTGCCCCCCCTCTGCTGCCCTCGCAGCGGCCAGCCCTGCCTC
>NW_010569795.1:0-268 GCF_000687285.1 Phaethon lepturus
AAATATTAATTCTCAATGACAAAAATCAACTGTACAGCTGAAGAACATGGTCTTACACATTGCAGTAACGTGTACAGTGCAGCAACGCAATACATCACCAACCCAAAAGACCCGTAAGGTTCAGGTTAGTGAACCTGAGGCACCGATGCAGAGCAATGGGGGCCCGAAAGGCTCTTGCCGCAGACGCAACCCCCGAGCACATGTAGCCGATCGCCGTTAGCTGGACAAGCGGCAGCTCTCGAGTTCTCACGGCAGGATGTTCGTGCCA
>NW_010569796.1:0-268 GCF_000687285.1 Phaethon lepturus
ATTTATAAGCAAGCTATCCTGGGACTGCATCATCCCTGCCCAAAAAAGCATCCGTGGCAGGGCAAGGACATGCACAGGCTTTGGGGAGGGACTCGTCTTTCTATTTACCGCATCGGACAACGGCAGCAGCACAGTATATATGCAAATAGCTGCATCGTCCCTTTAAATCCCAGCACAGCTCTGGTGACTAACGATAACCCCGGATCATACGAGCTCCTAAATCCCAAGAGCTAATTACAGGCGAACGCCCCGCGGTCAGGCTGGAAAT
>NW_010569797.1:0-268 GCF_000687285.1 Phaethon lepturus
CACAGCAGGTCCGGGAGAGCTGGGAGCTGACCCCGGCGTGTCCGTGCCTCCTTACACCTTCTCCCGCTGTCATTTTCCTCTTCCCACGTTCCTCTGGAGAGCGGGATTGCCGGCGGGCTGGGGAGGTAAAAGTGTCATAGCCTCATGGAGTCAGGCCACGACCTTGCAGCAGTGCTGTTTAGGCTCAGTTGCTTCAGAAAGCAACTGAAGAAACCCTTGCTGCGCTGTTATCGGCAGGTTATAGGAGACAGGAGTTTTGGGCAGGAAA
>NW_010569798.1:0-268 GCF_000687285.1 Phaethon lepturus
TAGCATTTCTTAGATTACATTATGAATATAGTATTATATTATTATAATGTTCACATGTTCCATTTTTTAATTATATGATATATTTTAAGTGGTTACATTAATGATGGTTTACCTTGCATACTTTTTACTGCAACAAGGAGTCTACTTGCTTTTTTCCTTACAGAGATACTGCAGCATTCACATTTCTGAGAGTGTTTAAAGGAAACCAGGGAAAAAGTGGAGTGGTATCTGGATTTCATTTGCACCTTGATTCTTTTCATATGAATTT
>NW_010569799.1:0-268 GCF_000687285.1 Phaethon lepturus
ACTGAAAAATTAAAGCCTTCTAAATCACTCATAATGAACAGTACCTGCAAATAAGTGTCCAAAAATATTCACCATGTATCATTTTAAGACACCTCTAATTAAGTTTAATTTACAAAATGAAGACTTTACCTTTGAGCTCACACTGGTTTAGGAGTGAGGGAGCCATATGCCTCCCTGCGCTGGGACCTCTAAAATTTTAAATTGTGGACTGAAAAAAAGCACCATTTCCTAAAACATAATTGTGATTTACCACATTAAAGTAGCAAAA
>NW_010569800.1:0-268 GCF_000687285.1 Phaethon lepturus
AAATGCATTTATTAAAGATTACTGAATTATCATATGAATTAGCATTTTTTCCTGTTTTCAGGTCCCTTGAATGTATATAAATAAATAAGATCCAGGACAAACAACACAGTATCATAGGGGGGAAAACATGTCTTCGTTATTTCCTTCAAGTCAGGCTAAGAAAGAAATAGGAAGAAGTGTTCCTTTTATACAGGAAGAAAATATCTCTCCCTGCTCAAAATGCTTGTCATCTAAGAAAACATAGAATCATAGAATCTTTGGGTTGAAA
>NW_010569801.1:0-268 GCF_000687285.1 Phaethon lepturus
ACATCCCGACGGGATGAAATAGCACAGGCCGCCGAGGGCCTGTACACGAGGGGAGCCGTGGCACTGGAGCCAGGGCTGTCCCCCGGCTGCTACTAAAATTTCTCGTCTCTTGAGGAATATTCCCTGTTGTGGGGAAAACACTGACCCCAACGGCAGCGGCCATGTGCATGGGATCCCGATTCAGGTGCTGTGCTTTGCTTTGGGTTCGTGGGTTTCACTTTTATTCCTAATTTATTAATGTCCCTTTAGTGGGCATGGTGGGGTGGGG
>NW_010569802.1:0-268 GCF_000687285.1 Phaethon lepturus
GCCTTTTCACTGCCACACCAACACCGGGGCTGTGCACATTCCCAGCCTCCTATAGCCACTAAGATAGCTCTCTCTCTCGCAGACCTGATCTCCAAAACAAAAATCATCCACCAACTTCTCCCACAAGAAGGTACTAGGAAGAACTTCTGATGCTGGTCCTCTCTTTCCATTAGCAGCCTTTTCACAGCCACACCAACACTGGGGCTTGGCATGCCATCTACCTGATCATTGCATTAAGATTAAATCACAATGGTACTATACTCTATCC
>NW_010569803.1:0-268 GCF_000687285.1 Phaethon lepturus
CTCTTCCTCAAGCCTGTAGCGTTGCATGGACTTTGCAACAACCTTTTATAAAATTTACCCCCCCACTGCCTGTCATGCCCACTCGCATCTGAGATAGATAGACCAAAAAGCCAGAGCCACAGGAAGAAGTCATCAGGGCTCCTAGACTGTCACATCAGATCATCCCCACACTTCTTCAGTAAATGAGGCACAGAAAGACACGAGCAGTTATGGGCAGCTTCTCTCCTTCCTTTGCCCCTCCTTTTCTTTTAGGAATTAGATATGTCTT
>NW_010569804.1:0-268 GCF_000687285.1 Phaethon lepturus
TGTTGGCAGCGGGGGCCGCAGGCACCTGTGAGGCGAGGACAGGGCTGCCCTGTGCTGGGCATGGCCGGTTCCAGCCAGTTCTGGCCGGTTCCAGCCGGCTCCACACCAGCCCCGCCACAGGGCACAGCTGAGCCAGTCAGCCAAGCTGGTGGCACCTCTGTGAAAGCCTCTTCAGAGAGAGCAAAGTGCTGCGTGGCAGTGAGGGAAAAAGTGTGAGAAACGGCCCTGAGAGCACCCAGGTGAGAGAGGGGGGCGGGGGAGGAGGTGC
>NW_010569805.1:0-269 GCF_000687285.1 Phaethon lepturus
CCCCTGCCACAGCCTCGGTGGCCGTGGACCGATGAGCTTGGTATCAGCACAAAGCTTAAGCCCTCAGATGCCCCAGAGATGGGAATCCCCTTCCCACCCCCCACCCCAAAAAATCACTGGCCACAGCTTTTGGTGGACAAAAACCAGAATTTGGGGGAGTGGAAATAGAGAGAAAAAGCCACCCTCACAGGTTTGTGATTGTCTCTTAAAAAGATTTATTCTCTCTCCTTGCCCAAATGTACAAAGGCAAGAAGAGTACAGTTTGTATA
>NW_010569806.1:0-268 GCF_000687285.1 Phaethon lepturus
CATCCAGAGCCTCATACCTGTGGCACCTGGGGAGGCAAGGCGGGGGTTCACCTACTGCCTCGAGCATGGACTTACCTCTATTTGCTCCTTCCTTTTAAGCTTTCCCTTTAGCCTTCAGCCTGGCAGGGGGAGGACGCCCCTTGATCTTGATTTTTTTCTGATGAATGTTCCTGCTTCTGTCTCAAGCAGGGTAGAGCATGGTTTCTCAAGTCCATCTCTTTCTCTGCCTTCTTGATTCTCCTTAACCTTTCTACCTCCTCTCATAGCT
>NW_010569807.1:0-268 GCF_000687285.1 Phaethon lepturus
TTGCTATCCATAAATTTGTTAAAAGGAGATCAGTAAGATACTTGGCCAGCAAAAGCACGTGCTAAATGCCCAAGGCCCACAGCACTTCCTGATCTCCTGACCTGCTCCAACGTCACTGTCCTGGCCCTTGGAGATGCCACCAGATTTTCCCACTTGAGTAGCAATTAATGCTTCTATCTTTTTTTTGGCTTGGATTTTTTTTCCCACGTACGTTTCAGGCATTTCTCTGTGCTCTTCATCTGTTGCTGGAGATGCCCATGAGTATCGG
>NW_010569808.1:0-268 GCF_000687285.1 Phaethon lepturus
TCTTGCCTATTCCACTCCTTCCCTTGCAGAAGTTCCAAACTGTATGGAGCCAAGAGGCTGCTCAGACGCAATACATCTACCGTATCAGTTTAGCCAGCAAAGTTTGCCCTTGGTTATGGATATGGTGTCCTGGCACAATAAGAAAAATGCCAGTGTGTGGAATCTTACCAACCTCTCATAGGTATTTCTTCTTTGAAGATGTACACGTAGACTTGAGTGAAGCTTCAAGTGAAGCGTGCTGTCCAGCTCTTGGGAAGAAGTGTTATTA
>NW_010569809.1:0-269 GCF_000687285.1 Phaethon lepturus
TTTTAACCCTTGAAGGGATGTGCCTGTGTTAGCCCACGGCCCTGCAGGATGCTCACTGCGAACTGGCAGACTCGGGGCATGTGTGGGAGCTGGGGACATGGGGCAGAGAGGGCTGCGCTCACTGGGGCTTCCCCCTGGGCGCTGGAGAGCAAAGAGGATGCTGCACAGTGGGACAAGGAGGGATGGAGACCTGCGGCATGGGCTGGAGGGGGAGACACCCCTCTCCATCGCACCCAGGGGCCCAAACAGAGCTGGGGGGAGAGGGGAGT
>NW_010569810.1:0-269 GCF_000687285.1 Phaethon lepturus
AGGTTCAGTGCTGTGAAATGACTGTGGAGTTGGGTCCCCCGTGACCCTGAAGCTCAGTCACTCTGTCAGGACCGGTCCTTGCCTCCAGTCACCTCTGTGGTGGGAGAGGCTTCAGGAGGATGCAGCACTTGGGGTCAGAGGACCACACAGAGGGTGCAGGCCTGTGCTGGGACAGAAGAGGTTACCCCTGCATATTTGCTGAAAAATAGGGAGAAGACATTTGGCAATGGCAATGAAGTGGTGAGGCCTTGTTCAGGAATGACCAAAAT
>NW_010569811.1:0-268 GCF_000687285.1 Phaethon lepturus
GAGGTGAGACTGACTGGCCTGTAGTTCCCTGCGTCTCCTTTTTTTCCCTTTTTAAAAATGGAGGTTGTATTTCCCCTTTTCCAGTCAGTGGGAACTTCTCCAGACTGCCACAACTTCCCAAACGTGATGGACAGTGGCTTAGTATCTTCCTCTGCCAGTTCTCTCAGGACCTGCGGTTGCATCTCATCAGGCCCTATGGACTACTGCACCTTCAGGTTCCTGAGATGGTCTCGAACTTGATCTTCTCCTACAATGGGTGGTTCTTCAT
>NW_010569812.1:0-269 GCF_000687285.1 Phaethon lepturus
CCGTGCTGTGAGATTGGGGTACCCCCACACTGTGGGAACGGGACACCCACAACCCTCCGGGATCAGGGTCCCCCCACCCCCCAGGGCTGGGGGTTCCCCATGCTGCGGGGTTGGGGTACCCCCACACCGCTGGGTCAGGGCAGGTGCACAGAGGAACCCCCAAAAAAAGACTCACCGCCCCACTCCCCAGGACGCCATGGGGACCCCCCGCGTGGGGACACCTCGGCCGAGCCCCTCACCATGGCCGGGCGCCGCTTTGGGGGGGCTCA
>NW_010569813.1:0-269 GCF_000687285.1 Phaethon lepturus
GGACTGGTACTTTTAATCATAGCTGAGGTATCTCCTCCCTCCACTGTGGTTATTTTCTTTTTCAAGCCTGTATCTCTTTCTCCTTAAAAGTGTATGGCTCATTCCTCAATGTGGAGATTAATATTGCTCTGCAAGCAAGCTGAGCAATACATACAAGAGAAACTTGAAAGTAAGAACCCTTGCTGAATTGGTAGGAGGCTGAAGTCACTTATGTTGGCATGGTACTTTGAGATTCCCAGAACGTAAGACATGGCTGAAATACACATTAC
>NW_010569814.1:0-267 GCF_000687285.1 Phaethon lepturus
TTAGATCCTAAGTTCTCTGAATAATTCAACACCCAACATTTGAGATTTCTACAAAATCTGATTACATTGTCTATTGCTTAAATAAGACTTAAATTCTTTTGAAAAGCTTGTTCCGGTCATAATGTGCTTGTTTTGAAAGTCTGTCTATATTCCAATGTGTTGGTCCTTTGAATGTGTTCTAGTTGCTTTTATGTCTTCTAATCTACAGAAGAATGAGATTATGATAGTTCATTGTTACTTGTTCTCCTAATCCTTATTTTACATGAA
>NW_010569815.1:0-268 GCF_000687285.1 Phaethon lepturus
AGAAAGGATTGTGCTGACAGAAAGAACGTCCATCGTGTTCATAATGCCCCTTTTGGAAGCTGGGGGTCGCCATCTTAAGAAGCCTTGAGGAAAGGGGTAAGTTAGATGGGCCGGAGACTGGAACTCAACTCAGGGTGCTTGATGTAGTTGTCTGAACATACGCACTCGATGCCATTAAAGATACTCTTTTATACCCAAGCCTTTAGAGAAAGTCTGTAGATTTGTCCAGGGACCAACAAGACCTGCATGTCATTTTGAATGGGCAAGT
>NW_010569816.1:0-269 GCF_000687285.1 Phaethon lepturus
TTCACCATGATGGGAAATGTGCCTGCAGAGACAGAGGGGAAGCAGAGGCAAGCTTTTATGTCTGAGCTGCATGTCAGGGAAAGCAGGAGCAAGCACCTCAGTTGTTTGACAGTAGAAGTGGTTGAGGCACAGTTTTTGATTCCAAGATCCTGCACCCAGGGTAAAGCTCTGAAGAAAACCCCATTTTGCAGAAGCTCACATCCCCCCTCCAAGAAAATGAGCCAGTGTTTCATATATAAATGCTGTATTATTTAATTATACTTATTATA
>NW_010569817.1:0-269 GCF_000687285.1 Phaethon lepturus
TACAATATTTTACAGTAAAAACATCTGAAACACTAGTAGCCATCTTCCACCTCTCCTAAAAAATGAAGAGAGAAAAGCAACACCTTAGGACACTCAGATAAAGTGAGATGAGCTAACAAAAGGCACAAGGTTCGTTCAGATCAGCAGGTTTCCACTGGATAACTGACATGCTACTTTTCAAATGTATCAGGATTCAAGTTCACTTAGGTACAGTGCAAGAAAGCTTCTGATTCCCAGTAGTAGAGATCTTCCTATATTTGTATATGAAA
>NW_010569818.1:0-269 GCF_000687285.1 Phaethon lepturus
GGGCTGTTATAGTCTGTAGCAGAATACAGACATAGTGTTGATCCTACTTTTAATAAAATTGAAAATGTTTCATGTAGAAGTTGTTTGCTTAATGTATAGAGACATTTGTACTGTGAACAGCAATCCATATACAGGTATATATATTCAGGTATATCTCCAGATGAAATGGATTTATATACCATTGTTACCTCTTGTGATTGAAAATTGTTGTCTCTTAAGCTGTAATTCTCTTTTCAGTTTTAGAAAACATTAGCAGGAAATTTTAACCA
>NW_010569819.1:0-269 GCF_000687285.1 Phaethon lepturus
GACTCCAGCTCTGGGCTCATAGCCCTGAATTTAAGCAGCCTTGTTGCCTTTGCTATTCGTTCAGGCTTTGTGTATTGATCAAAGATGCAATGCTGTGTAATTTCAGAAAGGCTTTGCTTGTGAGGTCAATTTGGTGCATGTGAAGCAGAAATACAGAAAAATGCAGCCCTTGCCCACGGAAGCCCGCTCGGATCATCCGAGTCCCTCGAGGAGACGTTACGTGCCACGACTCAATGCGATTTCTGCAGTGGAGCAGCCGTGTACCAGTG
>NW_010569820.1:0-269 GCF_000687285.1 Phaethon lepturus
TGGGCATTTGCCGGAGCGACTAACGCAGTGCTACAGATGTACGGGCGCAGGTCGGTAACTGCACCAAGTCCCAGGCACACACACCTGCACATACATTTCGATGTACACAGATGGTTTTCTGTTGTGCGGAGGGGAGAGAAAAAAAAAAGAAAAAAGCACCTTCCGTACGGTACAGTCCATAATTGTTTCTATTTCCTTGGTACTCTGAGCCTAGCCTGTACGTCTCTCTTCTCCTCTGAGGCGCAGACAGTGGGGGCTGCACCCTGCCA
>NW_010569821.1:0-269 GCF_000687285.1 Phaethon lepturus
CTATCCTGGCTGAAACCAGGACAACACCACAAAGCCAATACCAACTGCTTCACTTCAGAACCCGCCAGCCAGTTCTTTGTTTTTTTAGACTAACGTTGGTCATTCGGTACTTGATTTCATATGTGCCTTTGGAACAATTTGCATAATTTCCTACATATGTAGCTCCAGTACAGTTAATAGTAGGTTTTGGCAGTGACCAGTCTCCGTTATTATCACATCTCTTTAGACATTGATAATAATTTCCTAGTAGATTGTGAACTTCCCATTCT
>NW_010569822.1:0-269 GCF_000687285.1 Phaethon lepturus
CCCTTTAACAAAGATCTCTGCTGTTCCCATCAGTGTTTTGTGGCAGTTTAGCCTAGTTTGTGTGTAATTCAAGTGCACTGGTGCCAGGCAGTTGCTGGTGTTAGTGCCTGCCATGAGGCTTTGGCTGTTCGTTGACCAGACTGGTGGGGAGAGTAAGTGGCTACTGCTCAGGCACTGTTTCACTGTGCTGGGTTGCCCCAAATCCTGAAGGTTCCTCTTTTCCGCAGGTTGCCTGTCGTCCCATATGGAGATGCAAACCTGAGAGGCAG
>NW_010569823.1:0-269 GCF_000687285.1 Phaethon lepturus
TAAAAAAACCCAGCACTCAGTCTCTTTTCATAGGATCTCTGCTGTAGTCCCCTGACTTGGAGCTGCCTTCTGGACCCTCTTCAGTTGTTCCACATGCTTTTCAATGGAGAAGCCAAACAGGGATGCAGTAGTCCAGGTGCAGTCTTAGCAATGCCGCGTAGAGGAGAATAAGAACTCCCCTTCATCCTGCCAGTCAGATCCCTTTCAATTTAGTGCAGCACATGGTTTTAATAGTTGCAGTCACAGAATCATAGAATCATAGAATGGTT
>NW_010569824.1:0-269 GCF_000687285.1 Phaethon lepturus
CTGCGCTGGGTGCTTCGGGCTGGGGCTTCCCAGCGTGTAAAGGCGCAGAGCCGGCCCCTTTCTACTCAAGGCACCAAAGCATCATCCATCTCATGGCAAAGAGCTGGCATTTCTGCCACGAGGAGCATTTGGGGATGCCTGTTTCTCCTCCACCAGTCCAGGCTGTTTGTCAGGAATGTGCCTCCACCGCTCGTGGATCCTGCCTGCCTTCCATGTGGAATATAATCCTGAAAGGCCGAGAAGGGCCTTCCCAAGGGACATCTGCCACC
>NW_010569825.1:0-269 GCF_000687285.1 Phaethon lepturus
GGACTTGGGAGTGCTGGTGGATGAAAAACTGAAAACTACCCAGCAATGTGTACTCACAGCCCAGAAAGCCAATTCTACCCTGGGCTGCGTGAAAATAAGTGTGGACGGCACATTGAGGGATGTGATTCTGCCGCTCCATTGTGCTCTTGTGTCTCCCCACCTGGAGTCCTGTGTGCAACTGTGTGGTGTCCCCAGCACAAGAAAGACATGCATCTGTTAGAGAAGGTCCAGAGGAAGCCCACAAAAATGGTCAGAGGGATGGAACACCT
>NW_010569826.1:0-269 GCF_000687285.1 Phaethon lepturus
CCCCGCCGCCGAGGGAACAGCTTCTGGTCTGAAAAGGCGCAGCGTGCGCCCCGCGGCCGGCACCCAAAACCTCGTAGCCGCCGGCCAGCACCCCGGAGCTGGCACCCGGCACCTTGCACCCCGTGCCTTGCAGCCAGCACCCAAAACCTTGTACCCAGCACCTCACAGCTGGCACCCAGCACCCAAAACCTTGCACCCAGCACCCAAAACCTCACCCCAGCACCCAACATCAGGCACCCAGCACCCAAATTGTCGCACCTAGCACCCCA
>NW_010569827.1:0-268 GCF_000687285.1 Phaethon lepturus
ACACAGACATTGCCCCGAGAGTCAGTCAGGTGTTTTTTAGTTAAACTTAATTGGGTTTCCTTAGCGTTTTTCTAGCTTGCCAAGAAACTAGCTTATTTTGGTCTTCAGTTTAGGAGATGGGTGAGAACGACTGCGGCTTTCAGGCCTTTCAGCTGCAGGCGTCTGAGGCTCAAACACCAAACTCTGGGACTTCCCCTCCAGCTTTGGACAGAGACTGGTGGCTCAGGAATGGGAATCTTGGAGAGGGGGGGTATTTAGGAGAACAAGC
>NW_010569828.1:0-269 GCF_000687285.1 Phaethon lepturus
CTGCCTGCCTTCAGCTCCCCCGGCTGCATCAGAGTCACATTTGTGTTGCTTAGAGAACCCCTGCCAGGTCCCTGGTCAACGTTGTGTTTGTTTTGCTCTTCAGCATAGAGCTGCAGACCCGGGAGCTGAACAGCCAGATCCGGTCAGGGGTGTACGCCCACTTGGCAGCTTTCTTCCCGTGCAGTAAGGACACTCTGGTCAAGCGAGCCCGTAAGCTTTATCTCTACGAGCAGGTGAGTGAATTTGGCAGCACAGCCCTGTCTCGTGTG
>NW_010569829.1:0-269 GCF_000687285.1 Phaethon lepturus
TGTGATGTGGACAATGAAAATCTTTTTGTGCGTTCACAAAGCTGTCTGAAAACAGGGATGATGATTTTTCTTGCTACAGTCCTGAGTTAATTGCATTTAAGCATGTGTGGTGGTCGTTTTTTTCCATTTGGTTTAACAGTTATGACTTCTCCACTTTGCCTACTTCCCTTACAGTTGATTCCATGCTACCTTTAGGAAGATGTCCCCTGCCCTCTTGTATCTTAACTTTCAGCTTGACCTAGCTTGAGGGTTTGTTTTCTTTTTTAGAG
>NW_010569830.1:0-270 GCF_000687285.1 Phaethon lepturus
AGACTCCCTTAACCCCTTCTCTCACTGCGGCTGGGCCTGGCTCCAGCTGACCAGGAGCCCGTTACCCCAGGCAGTTTGGAGCTCCCCCCTGCCACCCCCGGGCAGCCAGCGGGCAAGAGAGACCCCTGCGCCCGCCCAAAGGCCTCGCTCCTTACGGGCAACACGGCCACCGAGAAGGCGAGTGTGGGGAAATGACAGCTCCGCACATGCCCCTGGAACCAACATGGCCACCTGGCATGGCCCAGGACTACAGCTCCCGGCATGCCCCGG
>NW_010569831.1:0-269 GCF_000687285.1 Phaethon lepturus
GGAGGTGCACAAGAAACTGGGAGGGGGCACGTCTGAGACAGCTGACCCAGATTGACCGAGGAGGCATTCTTTACCATATAACGTCATGCCCAGTACATAATCTGGAGTTTGCCGGGGGGCGGGAATTGCTGCTCGGGGACAGACGGAATTCAGTACCTCATCTTTTTCCTCATCCTTGAGGATTTACTGAGTGGAACTGAAAAGGGGGCTTCTATGGTGCGTTGACCCTGGCTAGACACCAGGTGCCTGCCAAAGCCGCTCTATCACTC
>NW_010569832.1:0-270 GCF_000687285.1 Phaethon lepturus
GTCTCTACTTTCCTGTTCACTACTACTCTTACGCTGGATTTTCAGTCTGTGAAATCACCATCTCTGGTGTCTCCAAAACAGTGCTGATTGCAGTACATTCCTTCAGCAAATGGCAAGGTACTCAAAATCCCTGCACAGATCCATTATTAGTAGACCAAGTTTAGCAGAAATTTAGACCAAAATTAGTAGACCAATCAAAATTCTGATCATCTCAGCTCTTATCTTTCCAGACAACTGAGTTTGGAAGCCACCGAGGCGAAGGGCTACGGA
>NW_010569833.1:0-270 GCF_000687285.1 Phaethon lepturus
CCCCTCCCAGCCCAGCCCTGGACAGCACTCACCAGTGCAGCGAGCATGGGCAGTCTCAGCATCCCTGCTCCCCCACCCTCCCTCCCCATGTGCAGCAGCACCCAGAGGGTGCAGAAAAGGGCCCCAGCTCCTCCGAGAAGCTGAGCCGACCCCCCCTGGAGCTGAAAGAGGCCGAATATTTGGGCAGTGACGTAAAGAAGGGGGAAAAGGAAAGAGGGAGGGGAAAAAAAAAAACAAAAAAACAGAATCCCCTCCAGGACCCACTGCACA
>NW_010569834.1:0-269 GCF_000687285.1 Phaethon lepturus
GGGCTTACAGACCTCCAAGATGATGGTGCCGCGCCACCTCCAAGGAATCCACCCTCTTTGCTCTCCGGGGCCAGGGAGAATTTTGTCCTGAAGTGTAATTTGAATCTTCCAGGTTTCAATTTAAGTCAATTTTTTCCCTGGCCACCCTGGACATAGAGAACAGAACATTCAAGGGAAAAGCTGCACAGAAGTTCTAGCAGAACGTGATCGCTGTGCACTGCCCTCAGGCATCATTGATCTGCTTAGGAAAGCTCTGTGTGTTCATCACT
>NW_010569835.1:0-270 GCF_000687285.1 Phaethon lepturus
CTTCCTTTACACTGTCACAACAAAGATCTGTGCCATCATAATGAGATTACATAAAATATGCATCCTCCTTGGTTGTATAACACCACCTAAAATGGTCTTTACGTAAGTTTCTTTTACCAATGAATTTTTCTGAACATGCATGCCTTCCGGACAATCAAAAATCTGAAGTTGCTTTCTTTAGTTTAAGAAAGATGTTTTTATGGTCCTGCTGTTCCTTAACTCCTTTAAGGACTTATTAGCATTATTCAAAAAGATAGTTGATAAAGAACA
>NW_010569836.1:0-270 GCF_000687285.1 Phaethon lepturus
CAACCTTACTGATTCTGTGATTCTGTGATTCCCATGCAAAATACGACTGTGTAAAGCACAGTAACTATTGTAGTTAAATTCTCTTGGAAGACCGGGGTAAGGACTCAGGCCCTTACCATTTCATATACCACAGACAACATAACTTAGCTATAACCATTCTCAGATTCTCTCCAGGCATTTCCTCTTGTGGAGGTTACTTTCTACTCACATAATGTGCTGGGTGCAGGTGCCCAGGCACCGGCAGCGGGGGCTGCGGGGCGGCCTCTGTGA
>NW_010569837.1:0-269 GCF_000687285.1 Phaethon lepturus
CACCGACGGCAAGACTATCAGGAGGACAACGAATATTGTCCCACGAACAAAAGTGAAAACCATCAAGATGTTCTTGACGTTAAACTCGGTGTTCCTCCTCTCCTGGCTCCCTTTCTACGTGCTACAGCTGTGGCACCCGCAGGAAACAGACTACCGAAAGAGCTCCTTGGTTTTCCTGGCCATCACCTGGATCTCCTTCAGTTCTTCAGCCTCTAAGCCAACCCTCTACTTCCTGTACAACGCCAACTTCAGACGAGGGGTGAAAGAGA
>NW_010569838.1:0-270 GCF_000687285.1 Phaethon lepturus
CGCAGAGCAGCCGAACCCCCCACTGACAGCGGGACCCCGTCACAGCCAGCACCGGGCAGGTCCCCCCGCTCTTGCTGGAGGTGGTGCCCCGCAGCCCACGGGGACGTTTGCCACCTCCGGAGCGCAGCCAGAGCCGGAGCCGCCTGAGCCCTCGGCTGCGGGAGCGGGACCTGAAGCAAAACCAACCTCGTGTTCCCAGGAGCAATATTTCACTTGCAACAAGCAAAGATGTGTTTTGAACAACCGTCAGTGAAAAAGCAGCTGAACTCG
>NW_010569839.1:0-270 GCF_000687285.1 Phaethon lepturus
AAGGCCAGAGGCCCCGCAGCCTCTCGAGGCCCCAGTCACTGTCCGACCTCCCACTGGTAAAGGGCTTTTCCTGCCCCGGAGGGAGGACGTCCCCGGCGGCAGCTTGTGCCTCTCGTCCCAGCCCAGCACCTCCGAGAGGGGCCTGGCTCCGTCCTCTACCCCCACCCCATCAGGCAGCCGCAGGGCGCAATAGGGCCTCCCCCTTCTCCTGTACGAGCTGCGCAAACCCCACGCTCAGCCTCTCCCCCGCCCTCCGGGGCTCCAGCCCCG
>NW_010569840.1:0-270 GCF_000687285.1 Phaethon lepturus
GAGTGTCCCACCATTTGTGTTCTCCATCTTTTTTCACTCTTTTCAGCACCTGGCATATTTTTATGACATCGTGATGGACAGTAACTAGTCTTTTGTTCATTTTCTCGCACTTGCTCTAACAAGGACTTTAGGTCTTTATGTTGTAGGAGTCTTCTCACCAGGGTGAGATTCATCCCAGTAATGACAGGTAACAGATTTTGAGACAGCGTATAGTTGGATTGTAGCAAGTGGTAAGTCATGACAGGCACCGAATAGTTGAAGTCACATCCT
>NW_010569841.1:0-269 GCF_000687285.1 Phaethon lepturus
GGAAGAGCTCGTTCTTTTCACCACACTGTACTAATTGGTTTGGGGGGAGAAAAAGCTGAAATCCCCAAACCTTTCAGTTCTTTTGTCTGGGGTGTGTCGTGTGGGGAGGAGTGCGGTGCTGCTGGGGACGGGAGGGGTGAGGGGGTGACAGGGTCCAGCAGTGCTCGACGTGGGGGGAGCCCGGGAGCTGGGATTGCTATAAAGCAGGGCAGGGAGTTGGGGCGTCTCACTGCCGGTAAGTTGTTGGTGAAGCTCACGTCGCCTGTTGC
>NW_010569842.1:0-270 GCF_000687285.1 Phaethon lepturus
ACTCCTTATATATCATATTGAAATGCTGTTGAGCTCACAGTGTGATTGGTACTTATACTGAGCCACTTGGAGTTCACAACATCATTATGGTTAGTTATTTGGCAAAACAAACTTTAAATATTTTAAATTCCTTGCTATTCAGTGCAGTTTATAAATATAAAAGTTAAAGCCAAAGAGCCATTGATGATATGGAATAAAAAGAACATAGAGTAATGCACTGCTTAACAGATGAATTGTTGCTTATTAATAAATGTACTATTTGTATAATTT
>NW_010569843.1:0-270 GCF_000687285.1 Phaethon lepturus
GCCCCGTCCCTGCTCAGCGCCCGGGCGCAGGCAGAGTCGGCCGGGGGATGTGAAAGGGCGAAATTCAGGAGACTGATCTGCGAGTCGCCTGTAGCTTGGCCTGCGTGGAATTATTTTCTGTGTTTTAATTTATTTTTTTTTGCTCAGCTTTATGGTTTGTATCCCTGCATCGAGCAGGAACGCGGCTGCTTTAAATTTCTGAGTCATTAGTTGAAACGTTCAGTGATCACACTTCATCAAGCCTCCTTGTCTTCGTTATGATCAAAAAAA
>NW_010569844.1:0-270 GCF_000687285.1 Phaethon lepturus
GATGATTTTGTCTTATAAATGAGAATTTATAAATGCTGTTTTTGAGGAAATCTCTACTTGGGTAGGAAAGAGAAGTCTTAAAGTGAAATTTGAAAAATAAGATACTATTCATCAGTTGGGATTATACTGACTCCATAAAAAGCTTGACAGAACTCTCGTTGATTTAATTAGGGATAAGGGAAAATGAGATGTTTTACAGTTTAAAAGAATAGTTTGCTTTTAGATTGTGTTCTACCATTTTTAGATTGTGTTCTACCACTATTATTTATT
>NW_010569845.1:0-270 GCF_000687285.1 Phaethon lepturus
TTATAAATAATAGTATTTTGCAGCACGACAGGCTTTTGTTTTTATTTGGGTATTTTTAATATAGCATTTTTTAAGACTTCATCTGTGTGCTGGATTAATAATTCTGTAGTATTGAATATGGAATTAAACTTCGGATAATGGTAAACCTTTACCTCTTGTTGTTTGTAGATAAACATACAGGGGAACTTCTCTTGAAAAATGCCCCTCAAGACTATTCTGGTACATACAATTGTGTTGCCTCAAACAGAGCTGCAACGGATGAATGTTCCA
>NW_010569846.1:0-270 GCF_000687285.1 Phaethon lepturus
AGGTGACGCTGGGAGATGTTGGTCTACAACACGGTGCCTACTAACTCGGAAGACATCTGGTTTTATTGAATTAAAAAATTATGTACCTTCCGTAGCTTCACAGAGGTGTATGTCAGTTCTTGCTCAAAGGCGAGAAGGTTGCATAGAAGGATCAACATCAGCTGGTAGCGTACGGGGAAGGTCAGTCTCCCCGCTGTGCCTGGCAAGATCATGGAGCGGATCCTCCTGGAAACCATGCCAAGGCACATGGAAAATCAGGAGGTGATTGGT
>NW_010569847.1:0-270 GCF_000687285.1 Phaethon lepturus
TTTTTTTTTCTTCTAAATTGGTATTTCTCTCTACTCACTCTATTGATTGTGATGATCTCATTTAATTACAATAAGCTGCCCTCTGACAGCTAGCAAAGTGGTGGGTCAAAGAAACATCATTAGAGAGATGTTAGGCTAAAAGAAAACAACAACCAAACCACAAAATTATGTGTAAGAGTAAATATCAAACAGAAGAACAGTAACAGGAAAAATAGATGGGAGCCGGGCAGACACTGAGGCAGAGTAATGAATTGGAGAGAATCTGCTAGT
>NW_010569848.1:0-270 GCF_000687285.1 Phaethon lepturus
TAGCAGTCTAACAGAATGAACTATGCAAAGAGGAAAAAATATTTTACAACATGCAAGCGTGTTTTACTTTCTGAACAGCTTAAATCATTTACAGAACTAGAAAATAATGTGAAAGTTCTTTTTTACTAATATTTCAGAATTAACTGCACAAAGCTTTTTACTTAAGCCAATTCTTGAATTAATAAGGAAGAAAAAATGGGTTACTGGTACGTTGGTCTTTATCATTGGCTATTTTAGCATTTCAGTAAGGGCTTCTGCATACTGAAAGCC
>NW_010569849.1:0-270 GCF_000687285.1 Phaethon lepturus
CGGGCTGCCGGGGTTTGCCGGTACCGCAGCCCCCGACCGCAGCCCCTCGGTCCCCGCAGGCCCCTTCAGCTGGTTCAGCTCCGATGGGCAGCGCGGGTTTTGGGACTACGTCCGCCTGGCCTGCAGCAAGGTCCCCAACAACTGCATCAGCAGCATCGAGAGCATGGAGAACATCAGCACCTCCAGGGCCAAGGTCAGGAAGGTGCCAGCCCCTGCCCTGTCCCCACTCCCATCCCTACTCCATCTCTGTTGCTACCCCTTCCCTGTCTC
>NW_010569850.1:0-270 GCF_000687285.1 Phaethon lepturus
GGAAGAGTTTTGTTACAAGCTCTGTGCTGAAGGGCTAGTTGGAAACAAAGTGATCCCACTTCTCAGATCATATTGATCAGTTGGACTTTATTTCTGTCTTTGATTAAAAAAATTCAGAAGCTCCTTAGTAACTTAGGAAGCTAAATATAATTTTCTAAAGGGATTCAAGTTGGCCAAGTTCACAAAGTGTTTAGAATGTTAATGAGGCAGGAATATTTACTAACTGTCCTATTAGGAATTATCACAGAATCACTGAATCACTAGGTTGGA
>NW_010569851.1:0-270 GCF_000687285.1 Phaethon lepturus
GTATCATTTAAAATGCTATTTATTAGAGCTAGCACTATAAAGAAAGAGAGAATAGCATAGATAATATTATGTCCCTTTAGATGCTGGGAACTCCGAGTGAAGTAGCATCAAATGACCCTCCTGTCCACGTGCAGCACATTGGGCAGACCCCTGTTCATAGAAGAGATTTCCCCCTTTTGGTCATTTGAGCTATTATAAGATTTTCTTAAAGGAAAACAACTCTGTTCCTGTCAAACAGGAAGGATGTTTGCATGAGAACTTCTTGCTGCA
>NW_010569852.1:0-270 GCF_000687285.1 Phaethon lepturus
CCCTATGGAGCAGGAGCCGCCTTTATTTATTTCCCAAAAAACATGCAAGGAAGGACCCAACAGCACCGCTTGCCTGAGCCACCACCGGGGCTCAGCGTCACCTGTGAGGGATTCCCCTCACCTTGGTGCTGCCCAGGCCGGCCACTGCCTCCTCCAAGCACTGAGTCGGCACAGGCAGCAGCCTGGCTGGGCCAAGCGCAGCAGTTTGTGACTGAGGTTTAAGTAACCGAGGTTTAAGTCTGGCCTGCGTCTCAGGCCCAAGCCTTTCTC
>NW_010569853.1:0-271 GCF_000687285.1 Phaethon lepturus
GGCGCGGCCGTGGTGTGACGTGAGCCGGGTCTGCGCCTGGGACGCTGCCCACGTGTCTCGCGCCTTTAAGGCAACCGATTTCTAAAACGGTCAGAGGTCTTGAGCCAGGTACGGAATTGAGCCGAATTTTGCGGTTTCAGCTTCAGAGATAATTCTACGGCTTTTACTACCCGTGGTGATTTCTGCTCTCCTGTCCTTTGCTGGTTAGTAATTAACTTCAAAGTGGAAAAACGTAGGTGACACTTAGGGAAAAACAAGATGTGCACCAAAA
>NW_010569854.1:0-270 GCF_000687285.1 Phaethon lepturus
GGAGTGACAGAGTGGCTTTGGTGGGCACTTGGCATCTGGCCAAGGTCAACCCACCACACTGACTATGAATCACAGTGGACAGGTGGCCCACACAGGCTCATCTTGAGGCCGTCCAGAACTTATTAGTTCAGTATGTTCTTGCCGATTTGGAATTAGGCAGCGTTGTCTAAAGATGACAGGAGTGTTAAGAGCTGCATGAGCCTCTTTAAACATAACAAAATGGGTAATTAGCCACATCAGTAAGGAAAAAAAAAAAAAGAAAAAGAAAAA
>NW_010569855.1:0-268 GCF_000687285.1 Phaethon lepturus
TCCAAGCTTAGTGATTCTGTGATTCTGTGAACATACAAACGTAGAACATCTCACCTCCACCAGACCTCAACACAGCCGTTGCATTTGAAGAGAGCACAGACCATGCCAACCCTGCTCCACTGTGGCTCTGCAGTCTCCTCCATTGCAGAAGGCAAGGGGTAGAGCCATCCTCTGTGCAGCCATCAGCAGATAGCATTGCCATATTGCTGGGCCAAACAATGCCCAGTAACCCCTCCACAGACAGTTGTAGAGAGCGATAAGGTCTCCC
>NW_010569856.1:0-270 GCF_000687285.1 Phaethon lepturus
TTATGTGGATATTATAGGAACAGTCAAGATGTATGGAGGGAAAGTGCTACTACAGGACTGTGCTAAGTCCAAGATTGTCTTCCCACTGGCCCAACAGCCTTTACTCAGATACCACATAAATAGAGACACAGACCTACTACATCTCCTTTCAACACTCCCTGAGAGTGCCTCAGCTGGCCATGTTTGAGTTTTGACATATCTAGAGCTATATTAGAATAAGCAGCTTCTCACCTAGCTTATACTTGTTTGGTTAGCTTTCTAAAATGAGTG
>NW_010569857.1:0-270 GCF_000687285.1 Phaethon lepturus
CGCCACAGCTTGGGAAGCTCTTCCTGACCTTGGATTTCTGGGATCCGATATTGGCTAAACCCTGGTTTCCTGGTCCTCTGTGTATGGTGAAACCACCTCAAAACGAGCACCGGGGGCCGGGGCAGCCCGTCCTGGAGCCCTGCCTGCCCCTGCCGGGGCCCTGCCGCGTCCCTGCTGACCAGCTCTCTCCTCCACACTTTCGTGACAGGAGGTGGCATTGATGCCAACACCATGGTGTCCCTACACAGCTCAGGGACAGCCGTGCCAACG
>NW_010569858.1:0-271 GCF_000687285.1 Phaethon lepturus
GCAGCGTGCACGTGGCTGGGCACGCGTGTGCGTGTGTCAGCACATCCGAGTGTGCTCAGGAACATGTGCACCTATAGGTGTGCATATATATATATGCATTTCTGAGCCGGCGTTGCACGCCTGTGAGACTGCAGCATCCCTTTGCTGCGGCGTTTCTCAGCGTGTGCAGCCTAATGAGGCGGCACAGCAGAGTTAATTGAGGGGACAGGCAAGCAGAGCTCGTCGTTAAGGAAAGTGCTGCAGCAGGTACCGGTGACAAGATGCTGGCTGT
>NW_010569859.1:0-271 GCF_000687285.1 Phaethon lepturus
TCTTAAATCAGCCAGCTGACGGGCAGCCCTGGCTGGTTTCCTTCTTGCTCCCTTTCCCTTACTGATGTACGTTACCCACAGCGTTCCTCGCTGCCGTTCCCTCCCCGCTGCGCTTCCCCGAGTCACACAGTGTGCGTCGAACCCGTTCCTCAGCCGCCGAACCGGGGCAGAAGCCTTCCCAGCGCCTTCCCCTCACGAAGGACAAGCTTCCCCTTCTCAGGAGGAGGGGGCAAGCTGCAGCCCTGCCCTCGGGACCGCGAGCATCGCCCCG
>NW_010569860.1:0-271 GCF_000687285.1 Phaethon lepturus
GTGGGGGGGGGGGGGGTTGGTGTTTTGTGGTTTGTTTGTGGGTTTTTCAGTTTTTGTTTGTTTGGGGTTTTTGTGTTGTTTTTTTTTTAAGAGCTTGCTGTTCTTTGCATGGTGCTGTTCTTTGAGTGTTAAATGATTTCGCCATTGCACTGAAGTTAAGCTGTATGAATGTGGACTTATAAATGCTGTTTAAAGAGTTTTGGGGTTTTTTTATAAATGACAGCATGCACATTTTAAACGTGTCCTGTTCTCCCCCCCCCCCCATTTTTTT
>NW_010569861.1:0-271 GCF_000687285.1 Phaethon lepturus
GAGAATACGCTCCTTTACTTGCCCCTGAGGAAACGCCCAGCCAGCCTGGCTTGCTGAACTGCTCCCTCCACGGCTCTCCCGGGTACTTCTACAGCGCATGAACGACGCGCGGGGTAACCGTAGGCTCAAACTGCCCAAACAAAAGCAGCCTGTAATGCACCACACAGCCAGGCGTCGGGCTTCTCCTCCTTCCCACCACCTAACCACCCAACCCTAGGGCACAAGGGCACGTGAAGGTCAAAGGTAGGGCTTCATCGACAGGTTTGCAGAG
>NW_010569862.1:0-271 GCF_000687285.1 Phaethon lepturus
AGAAGGGGCCTTGCCTTGCCTGAGCTGGGAGGAGGGAGGAAAAGGCTGTTGGAGAGGGATGAAAAAACTTCCTCCAGACCTTTCCCTGCCCTGGGCAGGGGCTTTTCCGAGGGGGTGGGATGCTGCGAGTTCACCAGCCGCAGGGCTTCCCGCGTCAGCTCACCGGTGCAATGAGTTTGGCGTCCTCAGTCCCCTGGGGCTGAGCCTGTCCCGGGGCGAAGAGTTAGGCAGAGACTTCCCGGAGGTCCCAGCCTCCGGCTGGATGATCCGG
>NW_010569863.1:0-269 GCF_000687285.1 Phaethon lepturus
GCCCGAGAGCCCCTCCCGCCCAGCCCGGCACGGGACCGGGCACCGTGCCCGGCCTCCCCGTGGCACGGAAAGGGAGGAAAGGAGAAGCAGCATCTGCCTGGCGACTGCCATCTCCCACGGACACATCTCCTGCAACCGGAGCCGTGCCCCCAGCAAATGCCCACAGAGCTGGGGCCGTGCGTTTAGAGGAATACTTTTACTAGATTGTAGTAGATTGTAGTAGTAGATTACTACTTTTTTTGTCTCCAAGGACGAGGACAAGGCTGAGG
>NW_010569864.1:0-270 GCF_000687285.1 Phaethon lepturus
GCCTTTGTGAACAAGGAAAATGAAGTTAATTGGATGGACTCAGCACACCGTGGAAGACGACAAGCACTTCAGGTTGAACCTCAGCAAGACACGAGACATTTAAAGCAGTTTCTTCAGTGATGCCTGTTCCCAGAGAGAGCTGCACGAGTTTAACCATGTCTGTTGGAGAATGAACGCTCTGTGGGTCCAAGCGTGCTGTTATCAAGAAGGAAAAGTGGGCTGTAGTGGTTTAATGGTCTTTAAGTTAAAAAGGAGAAGCCGAGCAAGGCA
>NW_010569865.1:0-270 GCF_000687285.1 Phaethon lepturus
TTCAGAAAAGTGTATGAGGTATTCTGCAGTTTCTCTATAGGCTTTAAAATTTTTTTTATTTAAATGAAATTGTGGAACGTTTGAAAATTACATGCATGCTTTTAGTACTGTGTGGTTTGTTCTGTTTTTGTTTGTTTCTTTTGTTTTTAACATTATTTTGGCTGAGTTATCATGTTGGAAATGCTGACAAGAATAATTCAAGGAAATCCTAAGTTAAGTCATTCTAATACTAGTTTGGTAGGTCTAAATAGTATTAAATTCAGATACCTT
>NW_010569866.1:0-271 GCF_000687285.1 Phaethon lepturus
TTTTTGGCCATCACAGACATTCAGATGAATTCATTTTGATTAGTTCTAGTTGAGACTTTGGGGAAACATGAACACTGAATTGCCGTTCTTTTCCTCCCTTCCCCCATGTCATTCTCAAGCTCTTCCCTTGTCCATCCACAACTGCTGTGCTCATGCATGTGTGCATGTGAATGCACATGCAGACATTTCTGTTGCTAGGCATTAATCCATGGGTCCAGGCAGAGTTCAAGAGCTTTTTTATACTAATTGTCTTTTACCAAACTATTTCTTT
>NW_010569867.1:0-271 GCF_000687285.1 Phaethon lepturus
TCACTTTCCTTGTCACACCAACAGAATGGGAACGTCCCACAGCACGGCTGCAGCCACGGCTTCCACACCACATTGTACAAGGAGAGCTGCTCCGGGACTGGAGTGAGCGTCCTGCGATGCTCTTCTATGGCTCTTCCAATCTTCCTTATTACAGTGTCAAAGAGGGGCTCGGTGGCAGCTGACAGAGGTTTGGCTTCAGAAGGGTCTCGCGAGAGATCAAACAGCAGTGGAGGGTCATGATGGGTCACACCTTCCCCAAAACATGGGCAAA
>NW_010569868.1:0-271 GCF_000687285.1 Phaethon lepturus
TGCCGTTCAGGGGTACGAATGGAGAAAGAAAAGCTGCCACCATCCCGAAAATCTCAGCCTTTGGACTTGCTGGGCTGGAGTTTGGAGGCAAGGTGAGCACGGTGATGCCTGCACAGTATGGGCATTTTAGAGCTTCAGTGCTTGTGGGATGAACCCCCTCGTGCTCCCCAAAACGCTGTGCTGGGAGAAAGCAGCCCCATGAGTCCCTGGTCCCTCACCGAGGACTCGTGGCTCCCCGGCAGATCCCTTTTGGTCCTCCAGGCTGGCACTT
>NW_010569869.1:0-271 GCF_000687285.1 Phaethon lepturus
TTAAGGTTCGTTAGGTGGCGGGGGACTCGTTGGGGTTCGTTAGGTGACAGGGACCCGGGTGGCGGGTTGGATAGGTGGTGGGGTGCTCGTTAAGGTTCGTTAGGTGACCAAGACCCGGAGGCTGGGGCTCGTTAGGTGCTGGAAGGCTCATTAAGGCTCGTTAGGTGCCAAGGGACCCGGTGGGGTTCGTTAGGTGCTGGGGACCCAGAGGTGGAGGCTAATTAGGTGCCGGGAAGCCCTCCGGGGTCGTTAGGGGTCTCGTTAGGAGGCG
>NW_010569870.1:0-271 GCF_000687285.1 Phaethon lepturus
AGCTCCCCGCGCCCTTGCGCCGCGTCCCGCTCCCGCTTCCCCCAGCCCAAGGTCACCTCTCTTACCGCCAGCGGTGAAAGCACTGTTCGCGCGTTGCCGAAACCCTTAGCGGTCGAATACTTTCCTACATTTGAAGGTCCCGCTGCTTTGAAATATTTATCGGTTAAGTTTGACAACACGCTTGCCTGCTGAAGCTTGTTTTGATATTGAGGGGGGAACAGCCCGTGCAGGCTGGCTCCAACAGAGGGGTCCCCGCTCGGCCTCGGGGTGC
>NW_010569871.1:0-270 GCF_000687285.1 Phaethon lepturus
CATATCATAGCACCATACATATTTCAGGCCACTTACGAGCATCTTTAAGACAGACGCATATTATTCATGTTTTATGGTATGAAACCCCCACAGCAGTGCAAAGAAATGCTATTTACACAAAACTCCTATGTAGAATCACAACCCAGACTTGAATCAGAACTCAAAAATTTTGCATTTGCAGAGAGAACCTGAGAGAGGTTCATCTAAAAGTAAGAAAACTATACAACTAATACACATTAATGTACTTTAAAACAAATAATGCACCTGAAA
>NW_010569872.1:0-270 GCF_000687285.1 Phaethon lepturus
AGGGGGATAGTTTTTCTGAATCTGGGTTTGTTTGGGCGAGTCAGAAGTTTAGTGAGGTAAGGAGGATGCTTAGGGTGAGGGATGAGGTGAGTATGAAGGTGATTATGTTTATTGCCTTCCTCTGGAATTAAACCAGATTCTAGGGATTGGAAGTCACTTGTAATTGATATACTAGGAAGGCAGGATCCTCATCAGTAGATGGATATGTAGAGGAATAATCAGATGACGTCCACAAAGTGTCAGTATCAGGCAGCTGCCTCGAAGCCGAAG
>NW_010569873.1:0-271 GCF_000687285.1 Phaethon lepturus
TTATTTCATATTATTTACATAATAAAATATAAAATAAATACATGTTTGTATTTATTGTGTTTCCTCTTGCGGAAATGCCAGTAGTCATGAGAAAAGCTTCACCAGCAAAAGTTTGTGTGACTGATTTTTATATATTCGTATTTCTACTTTCAGGACCAGTGGGTAGAATGTGTGTGTGTTCATATGGCATCATCCCTGATCCCCCTCCAGTGTATCTGTGGTAAAATGATAGCAGTGTAGAAATCATAGAATCATAGAATAGTTTGAGTTG
>NW_010569874.1:0-271 GCF_000687285.1 Phaethon lepturus
TTGAGCTCATGGATGATGGGTGGGTCTTGGATCTTCCTCCGTGTGTGCAGGGACTCTTGGTGCCGCCGATGAACCCCGTTAAAGCCGTTGAAGCCAAACCGGCCAAAGGCACTGAAAGGGTCTTCATCATCATCAATATCCAGGTCCTCCTGGTCAAATCCATTGAACATTCGGTAGCGGCTGCTAGCGAAGAAGATGTCAAAAGGGTTGGAGCCTCCAAAGAAGGATGCAAAGGTAGCGTGGGGGTCTCCGTGGAAGGTGTAGTGGAAAG
>NW_010569875.1:0-269 GCF_000687285.1 Phaethon lepturus
CTTAGCTCCTTCTGCCTTTTCAGGAGATGGTCTCTCTCCTGGAGAACTTTCCTCTTCTCGGCTTCCTCTTCCTCCCATTTCTGGAGTTTCTGGATTTGTTTCTGTAGGGTCTCCCCTTCACCGTTCCATCGCAAAGCTGATGCCAGTTGTTTCAGGAGTTCACTCTGCCTCCTAAGCTCTCGTTCTCTCCCTGTCAGAGTCTTCTCTAAATACCTGACTCTGTCTCTCTGGCGCTTGATCTCTTCATTCTTCTTTGTCAGAGTCTGCTG
>NW_010569876.1:0-271 GCF_000687285.1 Phaethon lepturus
GATAGTATGGGCAAGTACCTAGGACAGTGGGTACCTCCATTGTTTTCTAACTTCACCCCTGAAGAATCCTGAAAACCTAGGAAAAATATTTGGAAAAAGTATGCTGTCAACCTGGCAATTCCAGAGACACAAATTACTGCAATGTACTGGGGCCTGGCCCATGCCTACTGAGCCCTTTTCAACACTATTTAGTCCCTTAAGGGCAGGAGAAAGTCCCTGGATCTGACAACAAAATGACAAGCACTGTGGCTACTCCAACCCCCACAACAGG
>NW_010569877.1:0-271 GCF_000687285.1 Phaethon lepturus
GTGCTGGTGGCTGTGTGCCTGTGGCAGGTGTTTTCTTCCTGGCTATCTCCAGAAGAGATCTGCTCAGACAGGCAACACTCCCACAGCTGAAGGAGCGCACATAAGCTTGCAGGAGAGCTTTATTTCTCACCAGGATGAGGAGAAGGAAGGCTCGCCCACAAGCACAAGGGGCTGCCCTGCCAGGGAGAGGAGGCAGCAGCACCCTGGCAAGATCTCAGAAGGCCAAGGGCACCAGACGGCAAGGGCATGCACGCTGCAGTGCTGCAGAAAG
>NW_010569878.1:0-265 GCF_000687285.1 Phaethon lepturus
AGGGAGCACTCGATCCCCTCATCCAGATCAGATATGGTTCAACCTGTGGATTGTTAATGCTGAGGGTTTTTTTTACTGATGATATAAAAATTCCTCATTATTGTTCCTCTAGTGATACTTTGAAGATGGCAGCAGACTGTGGCTCTCAGGTGTCTATCACAAGAAACAACCACATCTCTCACTCCCCCACACGTTTAACCTTTTAAGGTCGTTTGCACTTTGACATCAGCCTACTGACAAACGGGACGGGCTGCAGCTGCCCTCG
>NW_010569879.1:0-271 GCF_000687285.1 Phaethon lepturus
TATTTCACTGAGATGGTGCCTGTAAGGAAACGTGGTGCAAGATATTTTAGGTCCCTAATCTGTGCAGTGATGTAAACATGAAGAACAGCTGCAAGTATGTAGGAAGAAGCCTCCGCTAGGTATAGGAGAAAGTAGTCCAAAGCACAGGGAAAGTGTTGGACAGAAGGAGGAGGGGCATTTATCCAATTGTCAGCTTTTTGACGTGGTATTAAAAAATTGAAGAAAACAGCAGGAAAAAAACCTTAAGATCGTCGAGTCCAACTGTTAACCT
>NW_010569880.1:0-271 GCF_000687285.1 Phaethon lepturus
TGTCAATCCATGATGAAAACTTTTGGTTAGACCGAGTGAAAAGTAGAGAGGCACTGAAGGACCTCACATCACCATTCCTTTGACCTGGGAATGGAATTGCATTTATAATTTGATCAAGAGCATATGTCAGGAACAGTCACATTTTGTTGTGGCTCCTGTCACAGGGCCATAGAGAAAGAAGGTAGCAGGGTGCAGGCCACCAGCTTAATTAGGGTGGTCTAGATGCACCCTATGTTATTCAGGACTATCATGGTTTAACCCCAGCCAGCAA
>NW_010569881.1:0-270 GCF_000687285.1 Phaethon lepturus
CAGAAGATCAGTGCCTTTAGATGCACCAGATGATACACACAAACAGTACTCATATAAATGACACAAATGTCCTGACCTTCTCCAGGCTGACCCAGACTTGGTCCTTCCAATATCCAGCTCCAGGACCTGCCAGCCAGACTACTTGCCAGATGGTCTGACTTGAGTTTGCTGGCATGTTACACACACAAAAAATAAAATGAACAGTCATGCAGTTCTCTCTATGGATAGAAGCAGGAACTTACCAAGAAGTGAGGATGGACTGTGCCATGA
>NW_010569882.1:0-272 GCF_000687285.1 Phaethon lepturus
CTGTCATCACTTCCCTTCTTGGGTGCATTTTGTTTCTTACTTTGTGACTTGGGATCTCAGCTCTTGCTAGCTGGTGGCACCACTGTTGCAGAACAAGGAAACCAAACCAAGACAGAACTCTGGCAATAGTTTCATACTGGTTCTGTTAGTTATTCCTAGCCATAGCTGTATTCACCCTGTCTGCTCCTGAAGGGAGGATCAGGATAGTCTTTCCCGGAGCAACATGCTTTCAAGGTCCAGCAAATGGATTAATAAATTAAGAGATGCCAGGA
>NW_010569883.1:0-271 GCF_000687285.1 Phaethon lepturus
AGTGACAGGATTTCCCCCTGGTTTTTGTCAGCTCTTCATATTGGTCATTTAGGGGTGGATGAGTGTGCTGTTGCACTTCCCCTAAGTACGCAAAATAATCTGCGGTTTTCTGGACTGCATATAGACTTGTCTCATTTACCCATAAAACGTTTTTCTTTTTTTAGAGTTTACAGTCTCGCCATATCTTACTGTCCCCTCATTCCATTTCTTTTCTCTTACTGCGACACTGAAAACCGGTATTTAAGCAAAACAAAACAAAAAGGCCAAGTGG
>NW_010569884.1:0-271 GCF_000687285.1 Phaethon lepturus
GTTACTCAGGCATACTATAATTTTTTCCTCTTGAGCTACTGACGTTCCTAATTTTAGCTAAATGAAAGTAATTTTTAGGTTTTTGGTATCTTTGTCATTCTGAAGACTGAATCAATATGGTTTCACCACTTAAATATTTACTCAGCCTTCTCTTCCAGGCTTCAGATGAGTAACAGACCCCTAATAAAAGGATCCGACATGAACTATCAAACAGATTCCTAAATGTATAAAGAAGTCTGCAGAATTTCTGTTCCATAAAAATTTGTGTCCA
>NW_010569885.1:0-271 GCF_000687285.1 Phaethon lepturus
AGCGAGCTCCCAGGAGCTCTCGGGACAAAGCTGCCCAGGACCGTGTCCAGATGACATTCGAAGGCTGGAGACTCCACAGCCTCTCTGGGCAGCTGGTGCGAGTGTTAGAGCACCCTCAGAGCCAGGACATGCTGTCTTGTGTTCAGATGGAATTTCGTGTTTTGCCTTTTGTGCCAAGATTGGTTCTTGTCCTGTCAGGGGTCACTACTGAGAAAGGTCTGGCTCCCTTGCCCTCCTTTGCCTCCCATGCGGTACGCACGCCGAGAGGCAT
>NW_010569886.1:0-272 GCF_000687285.1 Phaethon lepturus
CCTCGAGCCTGAATCCCAGCCAGCCAAAAAAAGCATCCCTCCGGGAAAGTATTCCAGCTATCCGTCCCTGAGCGGGGAATATAAATACCCGGAGATATTTTGACGATCTCTGCGGGAAGCGATTGTGTCTAAGTGGTAGCGCTCGGAGCTTATTATCGCTGGAAGCGATTTGTGTAGCAGGGAGCGGGTCCTGCCAGAAAACTCCTAAAAAATCCTGCGCTGAAGAAGGCTGTAAATTCCTGTGCGGCAATATTTCATCGAAGGACGTCATG
>NW_010569887.1:0-272 GCF_000687285.1 Phaethon lepturus
CTGTGGCTGATGCAATGGGCTTTCACCATCTCTGAAAGCGAGCCCCAGCTGCGGATCTGGATCTTGCGTTTTCGTCTCCTACGTTGTTGCGTGGTCTGCAGGTATTCAGGCTGCCTTAGAAGGAGCCACAGTTTCCAAGGCGGGACCCACAGCTGCTGCTGTAGGACCGCCTGCTGTAACAGCCCCCATCCCCAAGGAGCCTCCATACCCAAAGGAGCCCCCAGATCCAAAGGAACCCCCCATCCCTGACATATCCCCAGAACCAAAGGAGC
>NW_010569888.1:0-271 GCF_000687285.1 Phaethon lepturus
CTTCTCTGTTGCCACTTGAGTTAATGTCCTCCAGTGTCCTCTGGTGCGAACATGACCACGGTGTTCTTCACAGCCTCTTTGTGGCTAAGATGCTTCTCCCCTCTTCCAACTGCTTTTGCCCAGTGCTGTGCCTCATCTTTCCTCACAGGTCCTGCTTAACAGACTTCTTTTCACCATTTCTCTTACTTTGCCTCAGACTCCTCCCATTCCCTTCTGGCTCTGGCTAAGCCCAATTCTCTACCTGTGAGCAGAACAGCACGATTTACCTCTT
>NW_010569889.1:0-272 GCF_000687285.1 Phaethon lepturus
ACATGCTTGTGCCGAACAGGCTGCTCCCCCACACCCCCCGAACTGGTTCGGGTGCTGGAAGGCAGATTTATGGCCTCTTCACTTAAAATGGTTTTATTTTGGTTGGGCGGAGGGCCCCGGGGATCTCCGCTGTGCCCTCCTCTCCCGTGCAGAAATCACGATCGGCCCCGAGAAGGGGGTCACACACCGCAGGACCAGGAGGAGGAGGTGCAGGCGCTGGAGTGTGGGGCACGCCTGGCAGGCTGTTGGCAGCCCCAGGCTGTAGCCAGGGC
>NW_010569890.1:0-271 GCF_000687285.1 Phaethon lepturus
CAGTCTTCACTGGCAAGTGCTCAAGCCATACCGCCCAAATGGCAGAAGGCAACGGCAGGGACTGAGGGAATGATGAACCGCCCACTGTAGGAGAAAATCAGGTTCAAGACCGTCTGAGGAACCTGATGGTGCACAAGTCCATGGGACCTGATGAGACATCTGCAGGTCCTGAGGAAGCTGGTGGATGAAGTTGCTAATCCATCATCCATTATACTTGAGAAGTTGTGGCAGTCAGGTGAAGTTGCCACTGACTGGAAAAGGGGAAACATAA
>NW_010569891.1:0-272 GCF_000687285.1 Phaethon lepturus
GCCGCTGCACCTGAGGCAGGGCGCAGCAGTCCCTCTCATCCCCCAGCCCAGCGGAGGCAGAGCCGTGCCGGCGGCTCAGCCCTGCCCGGAACGTGCCTAATGCTGCTCCGGCCCCTTGCCTCAACTCCTGCCATCCCGTGCGTCGAAGCAGAAGAGACGTCACTGAAGTTTCTACCCCACCCTGTGCAGGGTTGTTAAGCTGTTTTCAACAGCCGTTTGACGGCCAGCGCGGGCAGGCAGCGGACGGCGAGCGTGCGCGCGTGTGGCTAACG
>NW_010569892.1:0-272 GCF_000687285.1 Phaethon lepturus
ATGGAAATAAGACCTATTTAATAGCACCAACTAGAGAAGATACGGTTTGCTGCTTTTACAAGTACCTCTCCCCAGAGCTCTGCTGTGCGTCTAAATCTTAATATACAAGGTTCCCTGCTTTTCCAATTCTTAGGTTTCCTATACAGCTCTGACAGTACAGCTTTTTACTGCCTTCTCTCTAACATGCCCTTGAACATGTTCTTGAAAATCCCTGAGTTCTCCTGCTTGAGGTTTTTTTTTCCTCCTATTTAATGTTGCACTTCCTTTTTGTT
>NW_010569893.1:0-272 GCF_000687285.1 Phaethon lepturus
GAATGTGTTTCAGGTCTTGCTCAGGGTTAAACAAATATTTAAAAATACCACGCCATCTGCTACCGGTGCTCAGTATGGATGTGGGTGCTCTGCAGCTACTCAAATCCCTGTAACAGGCACTACGGTTACTCCAACCCTGGTGAAGGGCACTGTGGCTACTCCAACCCTGGCGACAGTCACTGCAGCTACTCTAAACCTGGTGACGGGCACTGAAGATGAACTAGAGAACCAAACTGTGTCAGTATCAGTCGCCCCTATACACAAGAAGAAAT
>NW_010569894.1:0-272 GCF_000687285.1 Phaethon lepturus
TGAGCAAGTGCTGGCAGGGGGTGTCTGGTGCCATTCCCAGACAAACCCAGCTCCCACGCGGCCAGGGGCTCCACGTTGCTTGGCCTCCCACAAACATAAATCATTTTCTAATTTATAACATGAATAATTGATTTTGCCTCCGTAGCTGGCGATAAATCTCCTGTGCGCACATGCATAAGAAAATAATAATAATGAAAGCGATCAGGATCTGCTGCCATCGATTACCTGCGAGAGGGACCACGGTCCCCTGTGTGCCACGGCGGGCTGGGGCA
>NW_010569895.1:0-272 GCF_000687285.1 Phaethon lepturus
GGTCCTGCAGGAAGCAGTGGCTGAACAAAACACTGTCCATCCCTCTGTCCATCCCTCCAGCCTTCCATCCATCCATCCCTTCCTCCGTCCATCTATCCATCCATCCATCCGTCCATCCACCCGTCCATCCACCGATCCCTGCATCAGTCCCTGCATCCATCCATCAATCCATCCATTTATCCATCCATCAATCCCTTCCTCCATCCATCTATCCATCCCTGCATCCCTCCATTTATCCATCCATCCCTCCGTTTATCCATCTATCCCTTCCT
>NW_010569896.1:0-272 GCF_000687285.1 Phaethon lepturus
TGGGAGAAATGGCTCAGTCTTTGCTTCTGATCTGCTCCCTCATCAACATGGAGTCAACACACCCCTCTACTACTAACCCTGTGGACCACTCCTTCTCTGGAGGGAAAGAATAAAAAGAAAAAAGATGCAATCAATATATTAATATTCTATATGTTTGTATTTCTATATATTTATATCAATGTTTATATTGTTATCTTTAATATCTTTATCTATGATAAAGGACATTGAGTGCTCCCTCAGAAAGTTCGCAGATGACACCAAGTTGGGCAGGA
>NW_010569897.1:0-272 GCF_000687285.1 Phaethon lepturus
ACCTGGAATCCAGCCAAAGTCAACCCATCACGTAAGTACTTTGCATTCCGTTTTTTGACGCTTGTAAAATGGAGATGGTTAGAACAAGGGGAACAAGCTTCCTTTAGCCCCAATATTTGCCCTTAACTGCACAGGATACCAAAAAATGAGTGGAGAATGAGCCCGCTAATTCTCAGCTATGGGGATAGAGGACACAAACCTCCTTGGTCGAAGAGGAAAGTAGAACTAGGGTGGGATTCGTCTCGCTCTAACTTCTGTGGCTATGTCTGGAC
>NW_010569898.1:0-272 GCF_000687285.1 Phaethon lepturus
AAAAAATATCAGCAGAGGTGCCACCTTTGAGAACAAAGAGAACAAACTTTAAGCTACTCAGGAAGCTAGTTAGCCATGTCCCCTGGGAATCTACTTTTGAGACCTTACTGTTCCCATGAGAGGCAGGAAAAGTAATTGTATGATCTCTGGAAGGTCAGGCTTCACATGAAGATTACAAGAACTGCTAGTCACATGTGTAAGGAGAAACCATGAAAGGCTTAAACTCAGCTGGAGTTGAAACTTGCCAGTGTTGTGTCAGAAAAAAAAAAAAA
>NW_010569899.1:0-272 GCF_000687285.1 Phaethon lepturus
TGCTGGGGGACTTTAACCACCCCAACATCTGTTGGAAAAGTAGCACGGTGAGCCATAGACAATCCAGGAGACTCTTGCACTGCATGGAGGACGATCTCCTATGCCGGCTAATAGACAGCCCTAACAGAGGGGATGCTATACTGGACCTGTTGGTAACCAACGCATATGAAATGGTTGGTCATGTCAAGATTGGAAGAAACCTGGGCTTCAGTGATCATGCATTGGTGGAATTCGCAGTCCCGAGGGACATGGGGCAGGTGAAGAGTAAAGTC
>NW_010569900.1:0-272 GCF_000687285.1 Phaethon lepturus
TACTAAATTCACCCAAAAGAAAAGAAGAAAAGCAGCTTTTGGGATTGCTGAAGTGTAGTGCTTTAGGATATTTTATATCTTTCACTACTAATTAGGATATAGTCACCCTTCTTACCTCAGAAGTACTCTGCTTGGGTCGTGTACATATCCTGATAATAACACGTGAATACACTCTAAAAGATGTAAAGGCTTTTTCATTCTATTCCAATATGGGTCCTAAAATAAGATTCAAAAATATTAAGGAGACAAATATTAGGGAGAGAAAAAAAAAA
>NW_010569901.1:0-272 GCF_000687285.1 Phaethon lepturus
TCTGCCATGGCCTGAGAGAAGAGTAACAGCAGGTTTGTCCCTGGGAGCCGAGTGGCAGAGGAGGTGTCAGGGATGCCCAGCAGCTGTGCCCAGCGCACGGCCACCACGGGTAGGGACGGTCCCCTGGGCCTCCTGGGCACCGGGGCTGCCTCGGGGCCAGCACCCCAAAGGCTTCCTCCAGGGGTGCTGGGGAGGGGCGGAGCTGCGGCGGGTGGGGCTGCGCATGGGGGGCCCGTCACTGCCGTGTCACAGTGCCACCACCCGGCAACGCC
>NW_010569902.1:0-272 GCF_000687285.1 Phaethon lepturus
TGAGAACTTGCTGGGTCATCCTAGCTGCAGACTCTACCTCTATGGTATTTTGCATGCCAAAGTGAACTTCTTTGTACTTTTTGCTGTCTGGTTCTGGTGCACAGCCAGCTTTTAATTGGAAATCAGACACCTGTTAGCATGGTACCATGTGTGAGCCAATTAACACTGCCATTTAGCAGGACTTTCTAGCTTGAGCACTGCACTAACATAGAGGTAGGGCTCCCCTTCAGAGTGGGCTTAAATCCAACCAAGCGTTTGTCAAAGTGAAAGTG
>NW_010569903.1:0-272 GCF_000687285.1 Phaethon lepturus
CCCTGCCCCCCCGCCGGCAGATGGTTTTCCAGGCGCTGGTATGTGCGACTGCCCTGGCACATGCCTTTGTCACTCACCTGTGAACATTTTCACAAAGTCGGCACTCGACATGCTCATAACCACATCGGCCGTCACAGGAGGCTTTCCGAAACCAGCGCTCCCACCCTGGGTTTTCAGGTCAATATACCACGTGCCTCCTTCGTCACCTGGACAGAGAGCGGAGAGAGGTGACAGGGCAGCAACGAGCGCCGCGCCCTCCCGATTCTTCCCCG
>NW_010569904.1:0-272 GCF_000687285.1 Phaethon lepturus
AACCCAAACTATTCTATGGTTCTATGATTCCCTTGTTTCACTGCTCCACTCATTTCCAGCTCCCTGCAAATTTTGCTAGCAATGCCCCTCTATTTTCTTCTCATGCCTCGATAAAGATATTAAAGTGGTTTGGGTAAACAGCAGGCTCCTTCCAGCTCCCACCAGGAACAGCCGGTACCTCCTCTCCCAGCTCTTCCCTTGCACAAGGCAGACTTGAAAAGCCCATTTGTAGCGTAAGTCTGTGGGTAAGTTATGAAAGTGCTTAGAAAAAT
>NW_010569905.1:0-272 GCF_000687285.1 Phaethon lepturus
CCGTCCCCCGGGGGGCTCCCGGGGTCCTGTATCCCGGCTGGCAGCAGGTGCTGTGCCGGGATGCTTCCCTCTGCCGAAGATTAGGTGGCTGGGGACTAGCGCGGGACGTGGGGTACTGCCCCGTACCCACGCGTGACGGGCACGTGACACGCATGCGATGCCCACGCACCCCGTCCGGGTGGGACGCTGGGGAGGGGGCTGTGAGGGCAGGGCTGCGGTGGTGGGGAGCCCCTGGGCGCCCCGATTCACCTGGCCCCGCTCTGAGGGGGGTG
>NW_010569906.1:0-272 GCF_000687285.1 Phaethon lepturus
TTCCCCCCCCCCCCCCCGCCGTAGCAGTTGGCCGACGACAGCCATGGTGGTTATGGCCCTTCTCCTCCACTACCTGCATCTCCCTCTCCTTACCGGTTTTCCGCACAGCTGCGGGGCTCAGCGATGCCCCGGTGGTCTTTGGTCTCATCATTTTGGGGCATGCCCAGCGTTAAGCAGGACTTCATCTATGGGAAAGGAGCATGGGTGACGCAAGCCGGAGCGGAGAAACCCTGCCCAGCTTTGCCCTGGTGTGACAGCCTGCTGAAACCTCC
>NW_010569907.1:0-271 GCF_000687285.1 Phaethon lepturus
GCTGCCCTTGAGCTTCACATTCCCCACCAGTGCCTGCTTGTCGGTGAGAACCACGTCCAGCATAGCACCGCTCCTCAGTGGCTCCTCTATCACTTGGAGACAGAAGTTATCATCAATACATTCCAGGAACCTTCTGAATTGCTCATGCCCTGCTGTGTTGTCTCTCCAACAGATGTCAGGGTGGTTGAAGCCCTCCATGAGGACCAGAGCTTGTGAAAGTGAGGCTGCTCCTATCTGCCTATAGAAGGCCTCATCCATTCGGTCTTTCTGG
>NW_010569908.1:0-272 GCF_000687285.1 Phaethon lepturus
TTCCAGGAGCATCGGCGTCAGCGAGGGGTTTCTGCCGACTGCGAGCCCCACGGCTGTCAGGGCTCAGCACTCCCACGTGCCTCCACGCAGGGTTATTTTTCTAGCATTTATTTTCTTTCCACTCATCCGGTACGGTTGTTGTGACACTACAGTCAGCAAATACCATTAAACAGTAGGAAACGTGAGGTTTTACTGCTTCAGTGAGATTTGGCTGATAAAAAGAGGAAGACAGAAACCCTCTTTGAGAGGGTGCAAAGCCCTCGCGTGCTGCC
>NW_010569909.1:0-271 GCF_000687285.1 Phaethon lepturus
AACCTAGTGATTCTGTGATTCTGTGAACATAGTTTACCAGCATTGCGCTGAAAAACTTTGAATTTTCTGGCAAATATCAGTCCCATTCTAACCAAGTTTCTCCATCATTGCAAAAACATAGAGTTCTTAATTAATCTTGAAAAAAATCCACCCTAATACGAAACCCAGCACCCCTCAAATGCAAGCATTACCCTAGGAGGATATACAAGGGGGTAAGGCAGTTCACACACCGTGGCAACAGCACTCAAGCCGAGGGACTCGCTAGCAGCAA
>NW_010569910.1:0-272 GCF_000687285.1 Phaethon lepturus
TTTGTATAGTTTCCTGATTAATAGAGGGAGTTTTACAGGAGGCAGTCTTTTGCACATGACTGCCTCTGTTCTGTGCAGAATTTGGATGAAGCTGATTCTGTCTCTTTGAACCAGCTGAGGGGGCTGATGTGTTCCCACTGCTTGAAGAAATATGGTCAGTTTTAGTGCTTTGCACTGAAGAACTCTTTGAAAAAGTAAAAGATGGCTTCTGAGAAGGAGGAACTTCTGTTGAGTATTTTAAACTATAATCAATAGGCTGATCAACATGATGT
>NW_010569911.1:0-272 GCF_000687285.1 Phaethon lepturus
GGCAGAGGCAACGGCCAGTGACCATCAGAGAGCTTGGAGGGTGGGAGAAAGGGGACAACGTGGCACATCATCCCACTCGGGAGCCCCTTGGCACCCAGGCGAGGATAGCAGGGCCGGGAGCATCAGGGCCCTTCCTGCCAATGGGGCTGCAAACCAGCCCACTCGAGTGCCCCAGGCCAATGTCCCCAGCCTGCACGCAACCCCTCCGGCACTTGGGACTCGTCCTGTGCTGGCACCGATGCGCTCCTGTCCCAGAAATCCTTGGGCCTCCC
>NW_010569912.1:0-273 GCF_000687285.1 Phaethon lepturus
TCACGATCTGGTTCGGTGCGCGGTCTGTTTTCGCTCCCTCCTTACTTTCCCCACCTTCCGTTTCCTTTCGTTGCTTGCAGCCTTACTTGGCAGTTTTTGTAGTGGTTTTTTTTTGCCACAAACGGATCTGTCCCCGTTCTGGTATATTTATTTACTTATGTTTCCTAGAAAACATTTAAACGTTGTATTTTCATTCTTGTTTATGTAACTCAAATCTCGTCCCCATATCCATGATGTTTCTTCTTTCACCTTCCTCTCCCCCCCCCCCCCCCC
>NW_010569913.1:0-273 GCF_000687285.1 Phaethon lepturus
ACGGCAGCGTCAACAGCAGTGGAGAAATTTTCCATATGCTACCAGTGTTTTGTGTGTACCACATAAGCATATATAAACACACTTTCTTTGGATAACAATCAATCGCACCTAGAAAGCAATGTAATAAGCTTCATTCTTAATGCACTTGATCAAACTAAGCCTTGCGAAGGCAGTAACAAGGCAGAGGGAATGGATGTGTTTTAGAAGAAGGATTCTTTAAGCAAGTGAGGAAAGAAGGAGAAAGACACAGGATGACACCGTACTGGTGTTAGT
>NW_010569914.1:0-273 GCF_000687285.1 Phaethon lepturus
GCACCGGCCCGGCTCCCGTTTTCTTCATTTTTGTGTTTCTTTAAGTTCTCAGCCAGGACAGTGTAATTACGAGGCGTTTAACTTTTTGCTAGGCTCTTTCATTAAGGCTTTGCGTTTGCACCTCGCTTTTAGGAGAAGTAATAACATTCACAGTCAGGGGCAAATCCTGTTAATGAACAAATTAAAGTTCAAACAGTTATTCAAGTTCACAGCCCCGCTCGCTGCTCCTTTAATAAGAGTTATACATGTTACTTTCTCTCGGGATCACTCCCC
>NW_010569915.1:0-271 GCF_000687285.1 Phaethon lepturus
AACTCTATCCCAGCTGAAACCAGGACACGAATGTATGTTGATCTTCATAAATTGCTTTGGGTACTAAATCAAAGTGAGGACTCCTGTTCTTTGGTGAGAAGGCTGAAATCTTGAAAGCTTGTGTCATATCACAAAGCATAGACTTAGATGGTAAATTAGTCCTATATTATTTGAAATATAACCTAAAAAAGGACCTGATAGCAAGCAGGCTTTAACTTAATGACACAAATCTGTAAATCAAGCGTGCCAGAGTTGAAATCGATAGCCCAGC
>NW_010569916.1:0-273 GCF_000687285.1 Phaethon lepturus
TTTTGTGTATTTTAGCGTGATAAGATCCTTTCTTTGGGTATACACTCCATACAAGTTAAGCGGATAAATTCCAGGGCGGGGTTTTTTACTGACGCTTCGGCTGTTTTTAGGCGTGCTAAAGAGGGACAGGTCGACTTTTGGAAACTTTAGAAAGGGAAAGGTCTTACGAAAACTGTTCCCAGTTGTTCATGGCAAGCGGTTTTGATTTGGAGACCAGGAACGATGTTCAAAGAAGCTTCAGAGAAAAAGCCGGCATCCTCCGCAGTGGGTCTG
>NW_010569917.1:0-272 GCF_000687285.1 Phaethon lepturus
TAACTCTACCCTGGCTGAAACCAGGATACCCGTCCAATATTACTTGCTCTTCTTTTTGACATCCAGAGGGGCTGGAGGTTTTCTGTATGCAACATGGTCTTTTCTTGCATCCCCATGTAGTGCTCCATAGACATGCCAGGAGAAAAGTGCGTGGTATTCCTTCCTAAGGATATTGAAAATTAGGTTATGATTGCAAAACTGACCTCCAAACTATGTGTGAAATTTCCCACAGCCAAATTAACTCTCAGGAAATTATAGGTTTTCTTTCTCCC
>NW_010569918.1:0-273 GCF_000687285.1 Phaethon lepturus
AAGGGCTGTGCAACTCAGACCACATCCGAGGTGGCAGAGGCAGCCGTGCGCCATCAGAGGCACCAGGACCGCATGTGCTCCTGAGGAAACAAGGGACCCCATGAGGGACTCTCTGCATCCCCGCCTAGAAGCCACTGTCAGGCCAGCGCGGCTCTCCCCTGCGAGCAAACCGCTGGGCTGGCCTCCACCCGGGTGACTGCGTGTGTGGCAGGTCCTGTGCGATAGTCTGTACCTCTGGGTGTCAGAACACTGGGAGGGAAGATGCAAATGTAC
>NW_010569919.1:0-272 GCF_000687285.1 Phaethon lepturus
TGGATAAAAACAAGTAAAAGTCAGTTCTTCGGCTAGTATTCTGGAGCTGAGTACACCAAGAAAGTTGACTTTATACCACCATGTAAAGTGAAGTCCAGGTATTTTTTTGTAATTCTTCTCTTTCTCTTTTCATTGTCTTGAGGTATGGGTGCTGGAGTTGCATGGCTATAGTTGTTTCAACAAAGGCATGAACTGTTTCCTATTCACAAGGTGATGCTAGACTAAGTATCCTCAGGTTATTCAGCTCCCTGACCTGAAAGACAGGGATGGAG
>NW_010569920.1:0-272 GCF_000687285.1 Phaethon lepturus
GCAGAAGATAACACTGCAAAATTATTAAATGCACAGGCCATTTTGGCTGCCTTGTTTATGTCCTATGCTTTAAAATATTGAGGCCAAAAATACTGGTGGCCTCTGCTGCTCAAAATGTCAACTTGAAAAGTTGTCTAGGGCTATCAAGTCTCCTCTGGAAGTAAATGGTATAAAGGCTTCAGTGTGAATCAAAGTTGAGACATGGAGTGTTTACAGACCTTGTTCCATAGAAGCTGATCCAAAGTACTTGGTGGAAAGGGGATGGGTCATAT
>NW_010569921.1:0-273 GCF_000687285.1 Phaethon lepturus
TGGAGACCACAGCCTAGTGGGAAGGTAGAAAAAAAGCAACCAAATCCTCCAGAGGTAAATATCAAAATTGTGTGGTTACCCCAGGTGGCTACTGTGGGGCACCCAGGCTGGGGGTCTCACCCTTTGCCCACTGGGGCCATGGCAGGCATCCTCCCGCAGAGCTCAGCCCCCAGCCGCGGGGGAAGGGGAGCGAGGGCTGGGGCGGATTTGCTGGGGCGGTGGGAGTGGTCCCGAAAGGCTCCTTGGAGAGAGACATTGGGAAACCAGGATGAA
>NW_010569922.1:0-272 GCF_000687285.1 Phaethon lepturus
CGCTCTGGTGAGACCCCACCTGGAGGCCTGCTTCCAGATCTGGAGCTCTCAGCACAGGAAAGACATGTGACTACAAAGGGGACAGAGGCTCTCACTTCACAAG
The DNA here is from genome assembly GCF_000687285.1 of Phaethon lepturus. NCBI lineage: Eukaryota > Metazoa > Chordata > Aves > Phaethontiformes > Phaethontidae > Phaethon > Phaethon lepturus. The sequence continues at coordinate 104 of NW_010569922.1, forward strand.
AAGCCACACAAAGAAGACAAAGGACAATGGGTACAAATTGCACCAGCAGAGGTTTTGTCTTGACATAAGAAAGAAATTTTTTAGAGTAAGAACAATCATGCGCTGGAACAACATCCTCAGGGACATGGTAGACACCCCATCACTGGAGGGTTTCACGATACAACTGGAC
>NW_010569923.1:0-272 GCF_000687285.1 Phaethon lepturus
TCCAACCCAAACTACTCTATGACTCTATGACCTCCTAAAGTTTAATACAGACCAGGCAAGTTTCTTCTCACTTAACTCCAATCTTTAGCACTGTAGATGCCTACAGCTGTTCTGGGGCAGAAATAGTCACCGTAAGGAATGATTCGTCCGACCAAGAAGTGTCCAGTTGTATTTTTAGGGACTGGGGGGGAGCTTGCCTGGCTTCAGTCTTCTGGTCCTGAAGGATTTCATTTCCTCCTGTCCTCACTTCCAGCTGCTAACCCAGTGTAGAT
>NW_010569924.1:0-273 GCF_000687285.1 Phaethon lepturus
ACGCATAGCTGTATCTACATATATAGATATATTAAAAATATGGCTGGATAGAGATTGTGTTACAAGGATCACTATGTATACATAGAATATAGAGTTATGCATTTATATGAGGGACTATGTGTATAAAAAAATATTTTCATATACTCAGGTAAACGTATAAAACGGAGTTATATAGTTATAGAAGGGTGTCTGTTTTTCCCTCCCCTTATATAGGGGGTGTGTATAAAAATATTTTATATCGTAAAATATTTTCTGTATTAATGTATAAAAATA
>NW_010569925.1:0-273 GCF_000687285.1 Phaethon lepturus
TCTGATCTATTAAATTGGAAACAGGCAGTTGTGTCTTATCAGAATAATCCAGAGGGAGTGTATAGTGCTGTTAAAACTGTAATGATGACTCACAACTCGAATTGGGGAGATATACAAGCCCTTTTAGAACATTTGTTTACTTATGAAGAATGAGGAGAAGTTTTAGAGAAAGCTAGGGAAGGAATAGCCCAACAATATGGGAGAGTACCTAATGTGGACACGTATCTTCTAAGGGAAGATCCGAGGTGGGATCCCAATATGGATGAGGGGTTA
>NW_010569926.1:0-273 GCF_000687285.1 Phaethon lepturus
CCGACTCCATTACAGTACAGACTGCAGGGGCGTTAGCAGCAGCACACACCTCAAGCAACACCTCATTAGTGCTATCAAAGGTTTCCGTGACAGACTCTGAATCCGAGTGAGAATCCTCTGCAGCCCCATACATTGACTTTGGAAATGGGTCGCTTCTCTTACCTTCCAGAGAGTTTGTTGCAGGCAATTGATCCTCATTTAAACTGCTAAAATTTCTAGAATAGTTGTTTAGAGAGTTTTTGTTCACAGTAAAAAGTTTGCCTGTGTTAATGG
>NW_010569927.1:0-273 GCF_000687285.1 Phaethon lepturus
GCAGTACGAGCCCCAGGGTCCCCGCTACAGCATCAGGAACAACCACGTCCTCTTCCAGGCCTGGAGCTTTGCCTTTGGGATGAGTGTGAACACGGGCCTGCGCCTGTTTGACGTTCGACACAAGGGGGAGAGGGTTGCCTATGAAATCAGCATCCAAGAGGCGTTGTCAGTGTATGGCTCCAACTGCCCTGGAGGGATGTCAACGAGGTACATGGATGGGAGCTTTGGCATCGGGCGCTACACCTCCCCCTTGGTGCGAGGGGTCGACTGCCC
>NW_010569928.1:0-273 GCF_000687285.1 Phaethon lepturus
CCTATGAAATTGTTCTGCCCATGCCAAACCCACCGGAGCCGCAGCCCGCCATGGGACGGGACAGGACATCATCCCCGGCACAGCCAGTCGCAGTCAGACCATTTGCTGGGGCAATCTGTTGTTTCAGAAACACGTTGCCTGCGCCCTGCGCTCCGTTAACCCCGTCACACAGGGCTGATCCTTCAGCGCACGTGCCAGGCTGCCAGGGAAGAGGAGCGAGGGAAGGGACCCCAGCATTTTTTATTTTATTTTTTATATTACCAGCCTCCATCG
>NW_010569929.1:0-269 GCF_000687285.1 Phaethon lepturus
TTAAAGGTCTTTTCCAACCTAAATGATTGTACGATTCTGTGTTCTCCTGTGATGACATTTCAGGATACAGCACAAGATAGCTTTTGCTATTTCAGTGCTATAAAGCACAAACTCAAGAATTCTATTCCAAGAGAAAATTCTCCTCCCAGGTAAGACACGTGCAACACAGCAAGGCCTTGCTTTCCTAAGACAGCCAGACTCATGATAAACCCCAAGGGAATGCACAAATTGCTTCAGACAACACAGGAAATTAAAGCCGGACGCAGAAG
>NW_010569930.1:0-273 GCF_000687285.1 Phaethon lepturus
CCTCGGAGGCCGATGCTTTTCTCTGGGTAGCTGCTTCTTAACAGAAACCCGCGTGGTTTTAGGCCATTTGCTTTGTCACAACCGGGAGCACGGGGACAGGGCAGTTTGACCCAATGCTGTTGGAGCCCTGGCCTGAGTAGAGTGCTGCAGAAAGAGGATTTTCAGCACAAAACTATAAAGAAAAGGAAAATGTGTGTGTGTGTCTGTGTCATACACACTTGTGTGTGTCTATGTGTGTTTATGTAAATTTACAAACTTTTCTTTGTTTTTTTC
>NW_010569931.1:0-273 GCF_000687285.1 Phaethon lepturus
CCCCCCCCCACCTTCCTTGCAGGACAATCATGGCCTGTTGGGACCGTGCCCAGGTCAAAGCTTGCTCCTGGGCCCTGGGCACGTGCAGCACTGCCAGGTACATCTGCAGCCACCCCAGCCTGGGTGCTTGGGGTGAGTGGACAACCTTGTCAGCAGCATCTCCTCGTCCTGTTTACTCTGTAAACACTAAGTAAGACACCGCAGAAACAATAGGCACGTTCAGATCACCTTGATCCAACCTGAGGCACCTCCAGCTTCCCATCCATCCAACAC
>NW_010569932.1:0-273 GCF_000687285.1 Phaethon lepturus
CCATCTCCTTGGGAACAAGGTGAGCCTGAAGCCCTTTCTCCTCTCCCTCCTCGTGCTTCGCCTCGTCCTCCTCCAGGATTTCTCAGCACAAACTTGCCTTTTTGTCCTATGCGGGCTCAGGGGGCTGCTTGTAATGTCAGAAGGAAGGGGTAGATGGCGTGGCTTGGAGAGAAGTTGGGCCTTGGCTGAGGGGTCTCCTGAGCTATGGGCTAGGCAGGGATCTCCCTGGCCGTGGTTGCTATTGGTAGGGTTCTTCTGGGCTGAAGGGAAAGA
>NW_010569933.1:0-273 GCF_000687285.1 Phaethon lepturus
GAGTGAGCAAGTGGCTGCATGGTGCTTAGTTCCCAGCTGGTGCTAAACCATGACAACTGGTGACCTCCAGCAAGCTCTAGCAGCTTCTGACAAGCTCTATCAGCTCCTCTCAATCAAAGCTTTTGTTCCAGGTGACTCCTGACTACTGAGGATCAAGCATCATTTCAGCAGGTGTTAGGGAGAGGTTTGCAAAAGTTCTGGCTCAGGACACAGCTTCCAGAGGTGGAGGCATCTAACAGAGGTGGCAGTTTTTGCAGAAGGGACCAGGAGCTG
>NW_010569934.1:0-273 GCF_000687285.1 Phaethon lepturus
ATCCTCCATTTTGGCAGCAGTTGGAGGAAAGACCGGCTTTCCTCGTCGGTGCTTGCTGACCAGACAAGGGGAAGGGGGTGTCCAGATTTTGGCCCTGTGAGAAAGAGCGTAGAGAGCTGGCGATGCCCAAACCATGCTGGGGAAGCGGGGAGGCAAGCGGCAGCCTAACCCTGCGCCCTCCTTCCTGCTTCCTGACCGTACGCGAAGCGTCCCGAACCCACCCACCGCCGAAATACAAGCCCCTCTGGGTAGCGTATGGCAGCTGTTTAACAA
>NW_010569935.1:0-274 GCF_000687285.1 Phaethon lepturus
CCTCCAAAAGATGGGAGCGATGTCCGGGGGTGAGGCCCTCGCCCCGGCCGTGGGTCGCTGCGGCCATGGGTGAGGCGGGAGGGCAGTGACAAGGTGCACGGAGGGGGTGACACAGGGCAGGGATACGGTGACATGGGCAGGGCTGGTGGGCACGGGAGAGGTTGCAGGGACTTGGGAAGGGGTGGAGGGACAGGCAGGAGGAGGAGGCAGGCCCGGGGTAGGTGACATCACGCAGGGCAGGTAACATGGGGTAGGTGACATAGGACAGGGAGAG
>NW_010569936.1:0-273 GCF_000687285.1 Phaethon lepturus
TTTGGATAAAATTAATTTTTTGAATGACCCAAGGACCAAGCCTAGGTCACTCTACTAACTAAGCTAAGGTCATGCTTGTTGCTATGCCCTTGTTTAGAAAGGACAATTCTTAAATCCCTTTTCTCACAGAAGCACAGTTCTCACCATTTTCCAAACTGTGACTTAGTTTAGCCAATTTACTAGGAGATGAGAGATGTTAGTTTGAACTCCCTTAACTGATGAATCGAATCAAAGCTTGATTCTGCATTTCCTGGGCAAGTGACAGAGTCACAA
>NW_010569937.1:0-274 GCF_000687285.1 Phaethon lepturus
CCAATATTTTTATTGTTCATTTGTTGGATTCCTGGGTAACAGTGTGCATTTTAACGACTATTTTAATAATGGTGAATCTGGTAGTAAAAGGAACATTTTAAAGAAGAAGAATAAAGAGTGTGAGTGCCTAGCTTATAGCAAAGGACAGTTCCAAGTATCAGAAACTTATAAGTACTGCCAAATCCTGTTTTTATGATATTTGTGAGTTAATAAGTCATGGGGAAAACTCCCATTGATTTAGGTAGAGACAAGATTTTAGCCATGGATCTTCTGT
>NW_010569938.1:0-273 GCF_000687285.1 Phaethon lepturus
GCATGTCTTTTGTCTGTGATGCTGCCTCTCAATTAATATACCTATTGGGACTTTTAAATTGTAATATTTTATTTTTTATTCTTTGCTTCCTGATTTTATTAGCTATATTATGACACTAAAGGTTTAATATATATTTCTGCATTTAAAAGGGAAGAGTTTAAAATGGATAAGCATACATTTGTCACTGATTTTCCTTAAAATTAGTTATTTAATTGCATTTCATACCATTTAAAATCCATCTCAAAATGTCTGAATTTTATGCAATCTCCAAAA
>NW_010569939.1:0-273 GCF_000687285.1 Phaethon lepturus
AGGAGCAATGCATCCCAACAAAGAGGAAGTCCAACAAAAATGCCAGGAGGCCTGCATAGATAAACATGGAACTCCTGGACAAACACAAAAAACAAGCCTACAGAGGGTGGAAGCAAGGGCAGATAGCCTGGGAGGAATACAGAAAAATCATCTGAGCAGCCAGGGATCAGGTTAGGGAAGTTAAAGCCCTGAGAGAAATAAATATGACCAGGGATGTCAAGGGTAACAAGAAAAGCTTCTATAGATACGTTGCTGATAAAAGGAAGACTAGGG
>NW_010569940.1:0-274 GCF_000687285.1 Phaethon lepturus
TCTAAACATGAAAGAAAAATGCAATTAAATTCACCATTAAGATAAGATTAAACACCGTCGTTTTTCCCAGACTTCAAGTCTGTGCGTTCACCAGTTTCATAAATGAACCAAGTCCCTGCAAATTACCGTTGTAACAAAGTGCTGGCAATATTTGACTGCCCTTACTGTGTCGTGGAAATTACGTGTGCCAGTCACCATAACAGGGTTCAATTCTAGGTTTATGCTGAATCAGTAAGCCGAAAGGAGATTCTTCTATAAAGTCCTTTTTATTAAT
>NW_010569941.1:0-274 GCF_000687285.1 Phaethon lepturus
CCAAACTTGCAAACCTCTGGAAAACGACTGCTCCTGCCTTCCCCATCCCCTCCGCGGCGAGATGCGCCGGGCTGCGGCAGAGGACCCGGGACTGTGCCAGAGCCCCGTGCAGAAGCCTCCCTCGCTGCCCGCAGGGCATCCCGGCATTAACCGCGGGACCATGCACCTTGCAACTGAGGCACCCGTGCCCTCTCCCAGTCCCCCCTCGCTCCCTGCTCCGCAGCACCCCCAAAACATGCACCAAAACACCACTGTTGCCAGCACGGCTCAGTTC
>NW_010569942.1:0-274 GCF_000687285.1 Phaethon lepturus
CCTCCCCAGGCCTGTCGCGTTGCACGGGGTTGTTGCGACCTTGCCGCTGGGCAGCGGAAATACAGCCAGTTCCAAGCACGGCCTTCCCTCACAGAAGCCCCGACGTCTGTAGTGATTGTTTCCAGGTGGATTCATGAAGTCCTGCGCTCTCTGTCCTGGTGACAGGATTTCCCAGCAGCATGGGAGAAGTCGCGCGGCGTGTGACGGTTTGCGGTGACGCACGCCGTGGTAGGACGCAGGTGGGCAGGCAGCCCGTAGCCGGGTGTGCGCGTGC
>NW_010569943.1:0-274 GCF_000687285.1 Phaethon lepturus
CCCGAGCCCATCACTGATGGAGATTTTGGGGAGAGACAGGATCTTTCTTGCCAAACCACTTTGCATCAACAGTCAGCCCAGACTGCTTTTGCTGCAGGGACTGGCAAAGGGAGAGGCTGCGGAACAAAGGAGGAACTTCTCCACACATACCACACACAAATATTTGCCATAGCAGCAGGAACAAAATAGCAAATTAGCAGCAAACAAGGTGATCCTGCGCTTGGTCCAAGTTACCCGGGTAGGAAAGTCCCACTTTAACGTTGCGCCGGGCAGG
>NW_010569944.1:0-274 GCF_000687285.1 Phaethon lepturus
CCTAAGGAAAAAAAAGATCCAACAGGTTCTCGGTGCCTGACGAGGAGTCTGCTGCTCCGAGCAATCCGGTGGGCTTTGGGAGAAGAACTGGAAATCGCCTGCATATATACAGCTTCAAAGAGTTTAACAGCGGTGTTTCTTCTATGCTCTAATCAAACCAACCCCAGAAATATCTATTTTGATTATTTTAAAATGAAAACAGGATCTGTTACATCCGCATTAAAAATAATTTTACGAGTCAAATCTCTCAAGTCTCTGTTGTGACCCATACCTT
>NW_010569945.1:0-274 GCF_000687285.1 Phaethon lepturus
TGCTGTAATGACATGCTAATTAAAATTTTGCTTGTAACTCATGTAAGTGTTTGAAGCCCTGCAAATTTCTCTTTTCATTTGTGAAGTGTGAAGGTAAATTGCCCACTGACAGTGGGACATCGCTAACAAGTACAAATTGAATAACATGCTATCTTGCTCTATTAGTCCTGACTAGCATGTCTGAATTAGATATTCAGCACACTCCCCATTGTAGGCCTGATTGATAAATGCTAAGGAGAATTTGTCAAAACAACAGGGGCTACACCCAGTGGGA
>NW_010569946.1:0-274 GCF_000687285.1 Phaethon lepturus
CCAGCAGCTGGGCTCAGACATTCAGTCTGCCTAGTAGCTGGCTCCTGGATGCCAGTCTCCTCACCTGCAGGCACCTGGAAGTATGAGGCCCCAAAGCTGCAGCCCTACTCAATTTGCTGGTACAGACTGTTACATGCACACAGTTGGCCAGGACTTCCTAGATCCAAATAGCTGACCCCCCTGGGCTCTTGCCCTTAGAGATACACAGGCACTCTCACACAGAGTCAGGACAGTGAGGGACTCTGGGTGTAACCAAGGTGATGGGGGAATCAAA
>NW_010569947.1:0-274 GCF_000687285.1 Phaethon lepturus
CTTTGACACCACTATTCTCCTTCGGCCCCCCTGGCTGAATAAACAGCTCTCAAAAATGGAGTTTACTGTATTTCCTCCTCAGGGGGAAAACACTGCATCTCGGTCCTAATTAATTTACCTAATTAACATTATCTTCATTGGGTCTGTATGCAAAGATTTCTTTCTGTACCGGCCGGGACAGAGGAAAAAAACAGGAATAAAATATGTTCCGGCATGTCCCAGCCCCGACTGTAAAAGGGATGTCGCAGAAAGAAGCGTGCCGCGGCGATCATTT
>NW_010569948.1:0-274 GCF_000687285.1 Phaethon lepturus
TATCTTCTTTAGAGTATTCTAATTTTTCATTTTCTATTACACTGAATTTACCCTCTGGGATCAAAGACAAAGTTTTTACAATTTCTGTCCGTTCCACCGCCAGTTTAGCCTCATAATCCGTCAGTTTGTTTCCAACCTCTGGATCAGTGTTACCATTTTGGTGTCTCCTACAATGCATAATTGCAACCTTCTTCGCTAGTTGCACGGCATTCAAAAATTGTAAGATTTCCTTAGCATGTGTCTCTTGCTTTCCTTGAGCAGTCAGCAGCCCTCT
>NW_010569949.1:0-274 GCF_000687285.1 Phaethon lepturus
AATTATGAATTATGTGCAAGGATGAATTAAAAAAAAGCATATATATTCACCATTATCTTTAGCTTGTGTCAGGCTTCAGAAACTAAGTGAAACTGAGGGGATGCCAGCATAAGTCAAGCAGCCTTGTGTTGAAATATGTTGAGTTGGTGTGTCCTTGGGGTCTCATGCAGAAATATTAGGTTGTATCCAGCAGTGGTATAGCTATGTTATGTAGTGCTTCAACTGAGCTAATCATCCCAGGAGGAATGCCATAATGATGTGACAAAAATATTTA
>NW_010569950.1:0-274 GCF_000687285.1 Phaethon lepturus
TGCTAGTAATGCCCCTGTGGATGCAGCCCAGATCTGATTTGCCTTTGCCGCTGCAGAAGCGCACTGCTGACACATTCAGCTTGTGGTCCACCAGGAACCCTTTCAGCAAGGCTGCTCCCCACACACACAGATGCTAGCCTGTGCTGGGCTCTTCGGTTATGTCATTCCAGGTGCAGGACTTTCCACTTGTCTTCATTGAACTTCACACCCTTCTTGCTAGCCCACACTTCTAGCCTGTCCAGCTCTCTCTGTAAGATGGCTCTCCCTTCTGATG
>NW_010569951.1:0-259 GCF_000687285.1 Phaethon lepturus
TTGTCTGTCAAAGACACCATAAAATTATTATGGTGACTGAGAGAGCTGAAGTACGAAAGCATGTAAGCTTTCATCCAGTTGTATCAGAACCCTTTTCAGTCTTAATACTCATTTGCTCATGTGTTCTGAACTTTGCCTGCAAAGATGGAGCATCATGTGGACTTCTACTCTGGTGATGTCCAGCATCACCTCTACATTGTAGAGAGCATGTAGAGTACATGTAGAGAGCATTCGCTCTCTACAACTACCTGAAAGGGGG
>NW_010569952.1:0-274 GCF_000687285.1 Phaethon lepturus
GGGGTGCCAGGGTGTGTGGGGACCCCAGGGGTGATGCTGGGAGGGTCCTGGGGGGTGGGGGTCTCACCTCTGCCCCACGCAGGACCCGGCTGAGCAGAGCGGGGGCCAGTGCCTGGTGGCCCATGGCGGTGACAGCAGCTCCTGGGGGGGGCACCGGGAGGGATGGGCGTCCCGGTGTCATGTCCCCCCCGTTACCGGTACCACCCCCGCCTTTGACGCGCTTGTTACCAGGGAGCTGCAGGTCGTGCCCGGACGCCTGGGTCCCTCCGGGGAC
>NW_010569953.1:0-274 GCF_000687285.1 Phaethon lepturus
GCAAGGTTCTTGTAGTCCTTGATGGGTATTTGGCTGTCTTTCTATAGCCGGTATGCTGCTTTTTTTTCTTTTAAACAAAATTCATTGTTAAGACCGCTGGTTTCTTGTTCTGCCTTTGTACTTTCTCTTTCTAGGGGATGGACTGTTCTTGTGCTTCTCACAAGCTGCTTTGCCCTCCATGGACACTCCCCATGGAATCCCTCGCAATTGGGCTCTGAGCTATTGAAATTGGCTCTTATAAATTCCAGGGTCTTTGTCCTACTACTGGTCTTCA
>NW_010569954.1:0-275 GCF_000687285.1 Phaethon lepturus
GCGCCCGGCTCGCCAGCACCCACTTGAAAACACATCGTGAGGACACGAAAAAGGAGCCTGTGCTTTTTCACAAGTCTGCAGTTAAGCAGGCACGGCCGGGAACGTCCAGCACCTTTGCCTTTTTCCCCGTGCTGGCACTGAGCTCTCATGCTCGCTGCCTGCCCCAGGACGGTCAGATTTGCATAAATGTGCAGCTGTCTGGCTCACAGCAAATAATGTACTTAATTGAATCCAGCCGGTAGATCATGACTTCCGTGAATCTATTCAGCACCTTG
>NW_010569955.1:0-274 GCF_000687285.1 Phaethon lepturus
AGGTAGCAAGTGGAAGAATCCTGTCTGGGCTTTTAAGGAGGTGCATTAATGATGGGAGGAGGACTCAGTATAGTGAAAGGATCACCCTCAGAAGACGTTCCAATGGAGTGGCTGAAAACAGATGGAACTCATGGCCTCTCGACAAAAAGGGTGTAACGGTTATGCCAATTAAGCTGGCCTGAGGTGACCTTTGTTGGAAATACAGACCAAGGGCGGCCTAAGATGAGGTCTGGATGAGGACAAACAGCAGGCTTTGCGTCTACAACTGGAGAAA
>NW_010569956.1:0-274 GCF_000687285.1 Phaethon lepturus
GCGCTCTCTGAGCCTCTCCGCTCATCCCAGCCAGGAGCGCTCACTGGGAAAGGAAGATTTTGTCTGGGAGGCACTGCTGCCAGTCCTGTCCTCTGCCTACCCCTTTTTCCACCCCAAACTGCACAGGGCCATAGATCCGGGAGGGGATGCTTTAGGTTACCAAGGGGGTGAGGGACGACGTGCGCCACAGGGGTGCTCTGGGCTGTGCCGGCTCAACCTCCCCGCTCAGGGCTCGTCCTGGAGCTCCTCTCCTCTCTTTCTCTTGTGTCCCCCC
>NW_010569957.1:0-274 GCF_000687285.1 Phaethon lepturus
GGAGGCTTTGGTGCTGGGGGGGACATCCTTCTGAGCGGCAACGAGAAGGTCACCATGCAGAACCTCAATGACCGCCTGGCTGCCTACCTGGACAAAGTGCGAAGGCTGGAGGAAGAAAATGCCCAGCTCGAGCACCACATCCGGGAGTGGTACAGGAAACAAGCTCCCAGCGTTTCCAAGGACTACACCTCCTACTACCAGACCATCGAACAACTCCAAAACCAGGTAGGAACGCCCCGCCTAGCGTGGCTCCATCTCCCGCACGCACTTCTCC
>NW_010569958.1:0-274 GCF_000687285.1 Phaethon lepturus
GCTATTATCTACAGTCTGAACACTGCAAATTCAAGAAATTCAGGCCTATTCTTTGGATGTCCTGAAGTAATGTGCTAGGGTTCTGCACTTTCTGAAAGACTGGCCCACTACTACATGTTGAAAGACTCACTGCTTCAAAGTATTACAAGACTTTTGCATTTGCTAGTTACCCTAAAATTGCTTTAAAAAAAAGATAAGTTAAAATAATTAATTTCTCTGACAGAATCCAAAGTGCCAAAGGTTATAGAAGGAAGTGAGCAGCAATGAAAATAAA
>NW_010569959.1:0-273 GCF_000687285.1 Phaethon lepturus
GGCTCTCTATGTGAGGGAGTGATTGGGCTGTTTCGAAATCAATGACCGTGAAGACCACACGGCGAGTGTTTAAGGGTCGGGGTGAGGGGGAAGGCCACCGAGGCAGAGAGATACCCTGCTGGGTGTCTGTCACGGACCACCCAGCCGGGACGGAGGGGCAGATGAAGCATTCTCCAAGCGACTGGCAGAAGTCTCGCCATCGCCGGCCCTTGTTCTGGTGGGGGCCTTCAACTTACCGCTCGCCTGCTGGAAGTATAACACGGCAGAGAGGAA
>NW_010569960.1:0-275 GCF_000687285.1 Phaethon lepturus
AGGACTGCAAACACAGGGACTGAAGGTGAGGGGTGAGGACTGGGCGCAGTAGCCCCCAGAGCTCTGTTGGCTTTCTCCAAACAGAGCTGGAATGGGCTGTACTTGGGGACGAGGAATCCACACCGTGCGGTGCCCAGTTGCTGAAGACTGGCTCTGTGCTAAACCTCCACCAAGCACTGATCCTCTTTTCTCTTGTAAATAATGGACTGTCTGTGTCTTTCAGATCACAGAACTTCTCCAGCTAATGAGTCAATTTAAAGAAATGGGCTTTGAAC
>NW_010569961.1:0-275 GCF_000687285.1 Phaethon lepturus
GCTGCTTCCAGGCCTGGGGCAGCTCAGGGTGTGATACTGTCATTGCATATTCTGCAGCCTTTTGTACCTGGAAGCTCTTTACAGCTTCTGTGGGGACTACATCTGTATTAAAAAACTGTGAGATTAGACCTAAATTAGGGAGGAAGCAATACTGTATCATTTTCTTGCTAAAAAAAAGAAATTAGAAATTGACGGCAGATAAGTATTAAGAAACTGTTGAGTGATTCATATTTTCTAATGACCTTCACTTAAAATTAACCCTAGTTAATGTTCTG
>NW_010569962.1:0-275 GCF_000687285.1 Phaethon lepturus
CCCTCCCGGCCACGCCGCCCTTGGCATCCCCAGGGCAGCGGGACCCAGGGCAAAGGGGTGGGATGTGTCCAGTCACTCACAATCATGTTCTCCAGGGCGTACTTGGCAAGCCAGCAGTTCAGAAACACGGGAATGAACAAATTCCGCAAAGGAGGCCAGAATATCTAAGAAAGGAAGAGTTATTCACGGAAATATCCATCCTCTTTATCAAAAAAAACCCTATAAACAGCCGATCTGAGCCCGGTCAGGAAGGTCCATCTCCAAACTAAGCACCG
>NW_010569963.1:0-275 GCF_000687285.1 Phaethon lepturus
ATGCTGCCAATATCTCTTTTTCAGTTGGGGTCTAGCGGGCCTGGGATCCTCTATATCACCGACTCTGAAACCCTAAGGGTCGACCTCAGGTCTCTCTGGTCCTTTCTGCCAGAAGGTCCAGGTAGGGCCACTCTCCCCAGCTGCCACATACAGCACAGTTTTAGCCCCTTGCCCTACCCTGACTGGCCCAAGGGCTACTGCACAAACTATCTCCTAATTCGTTCAAAGACTTGTCATTGCTCATGGCCCCATTTGAAATCGTTCTTCTTCCAGGT
>NW_010569964.1:0-275 GCF_000687285.1 Phaethon lepturus
TCCTGCCCCTTGGCTCCCCGCGCGGCCCCGGCGCTGTCAAGGCCAAGAAGGTGACACTGGGACTGGAGCAGCTCTTACACGAAGAAAGGCTGAGGGAGCTGGCACTGTTTGCCCCGCGGAAGAGAAGGCTCGGGGGGCATCTCCTCACTCTACAGAAACGAGTGAAGGGAGGGCGCAGCGGAGGCGGGGCCAGGCTCTCCAGCGATGCTCGGCGAGGGGCAAGAGGCCATGTGCATGACCCGAAACACAGGGGCCTCCGTCTGAACCTGAGGAAG
>NW_010569965.1:0-275 GCF_000687285.1 Phaethon lepturus
GTTTGCACACTCCTTTTATTACAGTGTTTAACTTCCTTCTACTATAATGCATTTAGGCCTAGGCAAAAAAAAATTGTTGTTGATGAGAAATGCAATTAACAAAGCCTGATTTCTTATGGATTTCTATCCTTTGTCCCACAAATCCCTTCACTTCTTTCCTCAAACCACAGTAACTCCTTTCCCCTCCCTATTCCCTAGGATGCCTTCACTCACAGGTAGCTGCTCATGCTACAGCTAGCTCCCAAGCTGTGTGCGGGCTGATTAGCTGGCCAGCA
>NW_010569966.1:0-275 GCF_000687285.1 Phaethon lepturus
AATACCACACACAAGCTCAAGATCAATAAGGTTTACAACTCCAGACCCTTGGAACGTGGGAAAGGATCCTGTAGCAGAACACTCCGTGGCCTCCCTGCCTCACGCTTTTGTCTAAGCACCCTCGATTCCCCCTCTGGGACATGTCTTCTCCAGACAAGCACATCATCTCCCACTCTTCACTTCTTACGACATGGCCCATGGCCATGGCCATGGCCTTTCCCAAGGATATCCATAGCATTTCTATGATAGAACACCAGAGCTGGGCTGCTGTGCAG
>NW_010569967.1:0-275 GCF_000687285.1 Phaethon lepturus
CAACCTTATTGATTCTGTGATTCTGTGATCTTTACCACAGGGCACGAACATGGACCACACCAGATACACCAGGTGCAAGCCCCAGATGCACGACACATCATCCTGCTGTGCCCAGCTTCACCTGTCCATCACACCGTATTGAGGTTTGGTCCTGATCTGATGACTGAGTGAATGCCACACCATCTTTTCTGCCCTGAGAGACTATTATGACAGATGGAACATAGATGGACAGATGGACAGATGGTTTTGGACTAAATGAACTCTTTAGAGAGATG
>NW_010569968.1:0-273 GCF_000687285.1 Phaethon lepturus
TATGACAGTGAACCTGGCATGCAGATGGAAGAAAACCCTGCTATGGAAGATGCAGCCAGAGATGAGCTGCTAGTTGGCCATGGAGTGGAAAAAGTAGGTTTCTCAATTAAAGACATCTCTTCCTCAAGAACAGTGAGTTTGGAGGAGAACGAAGTATAAAGGTGTACTCTTTTTATGTGCCTGATACAGCTTTTAACAGAGCTACCTAAGATTAGTGTCACAAACAACATGAAACAGGAATTAGTTCTGACAAGTTTACCAAATTGCCTGCTA
>NW_010569969.1:0-275 GCF_000687285.1 Phaethon lepturus
GCTGGTAGAGAGACACGGCTCATTACCAGCGATCCACGGGTGCAGGCGCAGCTGGAGGGGGACAGGCAGCGCGCAGCGGCCCCCCGTGTGCCAGGAGAAGAGTCGGGGAGAGGTTTAGCTGGGGGGTGTTTGGTCCTGGCCCCCCGCGAGCTCCGCGCGGCGCTCCCGGACCGAACCTCCCCCAGGCTGCTTTCAGCTCAGTTTGGTCCCTAACGGGACGTGATGCCAGAGCCCCAGCAGCCCAACCTCAGCTCCAGGTGGGCTGTTTGGGGAGT
>NW_010569970.1:0-275 GCF_000687285.1 Phaethon lepturus
CAACTTGGAGCGGAAGGGGTTCCAGGCGCGGTACTCCACCTTGGTGTCACCGTCCTGGGGACCGGGACGCCCGGGGACACGTCACCCACCAGCCAGGATGCCCCGTGGACACCCACACCCTCCCAGTGCCACCAACACCCTCCCAGTGCCACCAGTGCCACCTCCCAGTGCTCCCAGTACAGAGCTAGAGAAGGTCCTGGTGGTCTACTCCACCTCTCCCAGTTGCTCCAGTCTCCTCCCAGTTGCCCCCAATCCCCTGTAACCTCTCCCAGTTG
>NW_010569971.1:0-275 GCF_000687285.1 Phaethon lepturus
AGAAGCCACAGCCAGACTGCACCCCTTTACACGCAGTTGCCACCATTAAAAGACAGAACGTTATTGGCTTTGAGATCAAACACAAGCAGGTGTAGATCAATCCACTCTTTGTCCTCACAGTTAATGGCAGACACAGAGGAAACTGGGCTCTCTTACGCACCCAGCAGCTCATTATCTGAGAACACAGCACTGGCAGCTACCGCGTGCAACAAGCAGATTCATCTGGTTGTACTGCAGAATCACAAAGGGCTTGATGTGTTTTCCTAGAGTATGAC
>NW_010569972.1:0-275 GCF_000687285.1 Phaethon lepturus
GGGAGGAAGAGCCACGGCCGCCACAGCTCCCCTGGGGACCCCTTGGACCTGGGGAGAAGGAGATGGGGACACACATCATCCCTGTGGGGAGCAAATCCCACCTCCACTCCAGCTGGGGATGCTTGGCACATCCAGGGTGTTGCTCACATCAGCCCAAGGTGCTCCAGCTCCTCGTCCCCTGCACTTGAGCCTCTGCCGTCCGCCTCAGTTGCCGGCTCCCCGGTCACGGCGCTGCTCTGGCCCTGCGGCTCCAGCTGGCTTCTGGGGAGGGCGAA
>NW_010569973.1:0-275 GCF_000687285.1 Phaethon lepturus
CACATTGTCCAATAGTGTATTCAGAGCTTCTAGGAATTCAAATCTTACACTGCATGTACCAATCTGAAAGATTAACCAGCTCCCAATACCAGAGAAAGAATTTAATATCTCCTTTTTTATGTATCACATTATGGCAGTACCATGTGCAAGCTCCTGTATTTTTTTATTTGGTAAACAAATATTTGGCATATACTTTGAACAGGATATTTGTATAGAGGTGAGTCTACCATGAATACCAAAGAGTCTTTGCTGCAAGGCTTAGTGGTATCTCTAGG
>NW_010569974.1:0-275 GCF_000687285.1 Phaethon lepturus
GGGTGCATCCAGCCGGGCGCCATCGGCAGCTCCACTGACGTGGTCCCTCCATCCATGGGGCCGCTCAGGCAGGACTTCCCTGGTGAAGCCGTGCGGGCTCCGGTCACCTCCCTGGGCCTCGGCACGGCTTCCAGGCGGATCTGCTCGCGCAGAGGCGAGGCCGGGGTGCCCAGGGGCCTCCGTGCTCCCTTTTTTAAAAGCGGGTGCCGTGTTTCGCTCTTTCCAGCCCCGCCCCGCTGCCAGGACGTCTCCAACACCACGGTGAGGGGCTCGGC
>NW_010569975.1:0-275 GCF_000687285.1 Phaethon lepturus
GCAAAGCAAAGTATGAAGGTTTGCAGCAAATGCCGTAAAGTTTTACGCTCCCGAAAACTAGGAATAAAAGATACACCCGTTTAAAACCGAGCGGATGGAAAGGGTTTCCACAGGACTGTAAAATAGCCTTATAATAGTTAATTGCTAGTTTCTCGTTGCAGCACAGAGAAATTTAAACCAGAAAAAGAAGTGTTTCAATCCCCACCCAAGAGCAAGAGAAAAGAAAGGGGAGCCAGAGGGGGAGGGAAAAAAAAAGAAAAAAAAAAAAGAAAGAA
>NW_010569976.1:0-275 GCF_000687285.1 Phaethon lepturus
TATGAAAACCTTGCCATGCAAACCCAATACAAGTTGTATTCTACCTGAAGGATGAGTCTGGGTGGGTTACTGACAATTGCTGTCAGAGGACTTACGAATTAATTAATTGATACTTCTGGTAATAAGTACAGAGTGCTAAGCATTCTCCTGATGTAAAAGAAAGCATGGTACCTTCCTAAAATAAAACATCTAATAATGGAGTGGGAGAAAAAGAATAACAGCTACAAATAAGGAGGCCCAAGAGCATAGAATCATAGAATAGTTTGACTTGGAAA
>NW_010569977.1:0-275 GCF_000687285.1 Phaethon lepturus
GCTCTCGCCTCCGAGGCAGCCGCCCCGGCTTTGCATCCCCTCTCCTCCTCAGAGAGCTACCCCAACTCTCTTGTAGCACCTGGAATGGTGCTGTGCCCCTCCAGGCGGGGTGGCCGGATGGCAGCGAGGGTGGGATCAGTTGGAAAAAGCTGATAATAAATCAGAGAAACTTGGGGCATCCGTGAATAACCTGCCAACTGCAGGGCTGTGAGCTGGGATGGTGAAGTGTATCGGTGACAAATGGAACTCGCCCTTTGGTGCAGAGTTGTTACTAT
>NW_010569978.1:0-275 GCF_000687285.1 Phaethon lepturus
CCCCCAAGCTGAGCTCCCAGTGCTCCCAGTTAACCGTCGGCTGGACGAGTGGGTGGACAAGAACCGTCTGGCGCTGACCAAGACGCTGAAGGAGGCCGTGCAGAAGAGCTCGGAGCAGTTCCTGGGCGAGCTGGCCGAGCAGCCCGAGCGCAAGATCACCCGCAACCAGAAGCGCAAGCACGATGAGATCAACCACGTCCAGAAGGTGGGGGGCACTGGGAGGCACTGGGAGGGTGTTGGGGGGTGCTGGGGGGCTCCGGGAGCATGTTGCGGGG
>NW_010569979.1:0-275 GCF_000687285.1 Phaethon lepturus
AATTATGAATTATGTGCAAGGATGAATTAAATAAAAAGCATGTATATCCAGCATTATCTTTAGCTTGTCTCAAGCATCAGAAACTAAGTGAAATTGAGGGAGTGCCAACATAATTCAAGCAGCCTTATGTTATAATATGTTGAGTTGGGGTGTCCTTGGGGTCTCATGCAGAAATATTATCTTGTATCCAGCAGTGGTATAACTATATTATGTAGTGCTCCAACTGAGCTAATCATCGCAGGAAGAATGCCATAATGATGTGACAAAAATATTTA
>NW_010569980.1:0-275 GCF_000687285.1 Phaethon lepturus
GCAAGAGACAAGGCACAGGCAGGGGAGCAAGGATTCCTTCCGTAGGGAGGAAGAGAGCTGAAAGAACCCTGGTCCCCAGGGGAGCCCTGAAAAGAAAGCCCAACTCCTTCTCCCACCCCCAATGTTGGTGGCAAGGCGCCGAGACTCAGGAACACAACCGAAGAGCAAAGGTCTTGGTAAAAGCTACAACGAGGCCATAGCACAAAGAGGAGAACAAGAGAAAGAGAAGAGTGAGGTAGAGGCTGTTGCAGCTCACCTTGTTCACCAAGGAGGAG
>NW_010569981.1:0-275 GCF_000687285.1 Phaethon lepturus
TTTAGAGGTTGTGGCCAAGCTAAAGCTTTTGTTTTACTCATTCAATTCACAGGTTACTTCTAAATTGCTCCTACTTTACTGGTAGTCACAGTTTGTTTAATATGAGCTGTAAGTGAAACACTCTTGAGTATAAGTGCGAGCACTTTGTAATCCAAGTGATGCATTCAAAAATGACGACTGAAACAGAACCGTAAACTCAAAGGTCACTGTTTATATTGAGCAAAAAGAGACCTGATGTTGCCAGCATAGATTCCTCATCCAAGGTGGATTTTGAG
>NW_010569982.1:0-275 GCF_000687285.1 Phaethon lepturus
CCAACCTAGTGTTTCTGTGTGATTTCTGTGATTTTGGCTGGGCGGGAGCTTTATCTGGAGCGTTGCTGCTGCTGCAATCCTGGCCGGGCTTCACTGCTCAAGCTCGTCTCCCCGGGACGGGTGTTGTGGCAGCTCGGTGGGAAGGAGCCGGGTGGGAGCGGGTTTTACAGGGAAGGAAATGAACTGGCTGAGGGGATGCGTCTCTGTTGTCTTCAATTTGAGCTTGGCTTGCTTTCTGCATGCCATGCTCGAGCTGCCATGGCTCTGTGCTCCCG
>NW_010569983.1:0-275 GCF_000687285.1 Phaethon lepturus
GAATGGGAGTAGTGGGCAGGGATTTGCCAAGAGGGTTCCCAGTCATGCCTCATTAACCTCCAGTCACGGTGAACCAGCCTGATGACTTTCTATAATGAAAGGACTAGCTTGGTAGATGAGGGAAGAGCTGTAAATATTGCCTACCTCGACTTCAGGAAGGTCTTCAACGCTGTCTCCCATCAGATCCTCACAGAGAAGCTAATGCAGTATGTGCTGGCTGAGCAGACAGGTGGATTGAAATCTGGCTGAATGACTGGCCCCAGAGGGTGGGGATC
>NW_010569984.1:0-275 GCF_000687285.1 Phaethon lepturus
CACGGAAGCTTTCAGGGTTGCGCCTTGTGCCTCCTGCCCTGTCGCTGTGCTCCTCTCAGGAGTCTGGCACCTTCTTCTCCGAACCCGCTCTTGCATAGCTGCCAACAGCAGTAAGGTCCTGCTTTTCTGGGCAAACCCCCTTCTCCCGTGTCTTCTGCTCCATCTTGCTAACCTCCGCTTCCCTGCCCTAGACTGGAGGGCCCCAAACTGGTCCCAGTATACCACAGGTGGGGTCTCCAAGCGGAAGCTGGAGAAAGCTTCTCTCCTTGCTCGCA
>NW_010569985.1:0-275 GCF_000687285.1 Phaethon lepturus
GAGCGCAGCGCTGCGCCCCACGCCCAGCTCTTTGCCCGCTGTCCCACGCACGGTGCCTCACTTCGTGGAGAGAAGGTCGCTCCCCACGCACTCAAGTGGAAAGTCAGTGCTTCAGAGTTACCAGCAGATGGTTTTAGGTGCGTGGCAACTGTGACATGTAGACACGCTGAGCTTTCACTGTATTAACCTGTAATGAATTCATTACAGGTGTATTCACTGAAGTGAGGAGGCTCAGCAGCTACACCATAGAATCACAGAATCATTAAAGTTGGAAA
>NW_010569986.1:0-275 GCF_000687285.1 Phaethon lepturus
CCCATGCAAATATTGGAGCAGTGATAAATGAAAAAAAGAGAGAAGTCATCAATGCAAATAAATTCTAAATTATTTGGTGCTGCATGAGCTAGCAAACTGTATGTATACAGCCAAATATAAAATCATGCACATATGAGAAGAGAACATAGGCCATATTTAAAGGAGATGGGGACTCCAGTTTGGTAGGCAACTACTTAAAAAGATATTACATGACCTTGGAAGAAAATCAGCTGTTGGGATAGACAGCAGCATCCAAGTTATCTGCCTGGGCAGGC
>NW_010569987.1:0-275 GCF_000687285.1 Phaethon lepturus
TTTTTATGTTTCCCATACCTTTTTACTGTTGGCTGTTTCATACTTTTATTTTACTTTTTTGCCTTTTAGACCTTGTTCACCTGAGAAATCATTGTTTCGGTATTTAGTATTGGTGAGATGGCTAACTGTGACTTCTGTGGATTAAACATTGTGTCAGTCTGCTATTTGTGATTTCAGCCCTTCTTTTTTCTGCCATGACACCAGATGAGGGTCTTCACACAAGATCATAGAATGAAAATTAATCAAATCAGTCAGTCTGTTTTAAAACCACTTTT
>NW_010569988.1:0-276 GCF_000687285.1 Phaethon lepturus
GGAGGCACTGGGAGCACAGAGGGCTTGGGGAGGGCCAGGGTGGGAGAGGGTCCGGTGGGACTGGGAGTGTGGGATCTGATCTGCACCCCCAAAATCCACGGGTGGGCACAGGGCTCTCAGAAAGGAAAGGGGTTGTAGGTATCCCTGGTAGGGTATCGCCGGTGGGAGCAGGACGCCAGCCTGGGAACCATTTTGTGAGGGCAAGAACGGCTGCAGAGATGATGCCCAGACCACGTCCGCACTCCCATGCCCACGCTGCGGTCCCCCAACACAAAA
>NW_010569989.1:0-275 GCF_000687285.1 Phaethon lepturus
CATCCCACTCCATTTAAAGCCAACCCAGGGTACAGGCCTGGAAGATGCTGACTAACTGCTGTTCTCGATTAAACACACATCAGTCAGAGAACTGCACTGTCTCTAAAGATTATGTTTTGTAATAGCTTTGAGCTAAGGAAGCAATTTCCACAATTTTTAATTGACCGTATGAAAACATCTGGCTACCTGTCTGCTTCTTACATATGCTGATATTGCTCTTTATTCCTTGAAGAGGAGGTTCACTTTATCAGAACTATTTATCATCATTAAAAAAA
>NW_010569990.1:0-275 GCF_000687285.1 Phaethon lepturus
CTTCCTGAGGTCATCTAATAAGTCCATGACAGAGCACCCAGTCATTAACATCAGATCACATCTCCCCCTCTTTCCGGGTTAAAGGGTTTTGTTGATCTGCTCAGTCTCCTCTCCCCACCTTGCTAAAGTCAGCGTATCCCAAAGAGCAGCCTGCCTTTCACACACGAGTCCGGCACTTCTGTTACTGAGCTAGGGATATTCTGCAGGGTGCTTGCCCTCAGTTCGTTACTGGTTTTCTTTGTTCTCCTCTAGGTTACGCCCCTAATGATATGCCC
>NW_010569991.1:0-276 GCF_000687285.1 Phaethon lepturus
TAATACCCCGTTAATACCCCGTTACTACGCCGTTGCTACCCCGTTGTTACCCCGTTGTTACCCCGTTGTTACCCCATTACCCTCTTATTACCCCATTATTGCCCCGTTATCACCCCATTATTACCCCGTCGTTACCCCTTTATTGCCCCGTCACCCCGTTATTACCCCGTTATTACCCCATTGTCGCCCCGTTATTACCCCGTTATTACCCCTTTATTGCCCCGTTGTTACCCCGTTATTACCCTCTTATTACTGTCGTTAACCTGCTATTACCCC
>NW_010569992.1:0-276 GCF_000687285.1 Phaethon lepturus
TGGCTGTCCAGGAGGTCCAGGTGACCCAGGAACTCCTTGACTCCCTTTTGGTCCTGGAGCCCCTGCAATCAACAGCAAAGGTTACCTGCCACAGAAAGCCTTCAGGACACTTCATCAGTGCAGGCAGTGGGGACTGACCATTTTCTGAACTATCTAAAGGACTGGTTGCCTTAGTGCACCCAAATCCACAACAACACAACCAACACAGCAGTCATCTGAGACAATATTACTTCTTGTCACAGTGGCTACAAGAGATCTTCACAAAACAATTAAACC
>NW_010569993.1:0-275 GCF_000687285.1 Phaethon lepturus
TGTGGGAGCAGTCACTGGACATTATCAGATTTGCAGATGGTCTGCGTCAATAGTTCCAGTTTGTGTAGTGATATTTTGGAGGCTACGGAGGGAGAGAGCGTGAGAACTGGTTTTGCTCTGAAAAAGCAGCACAGCGAAGCTGAATGCAAGCAAGAGGATGCCATGCAGGCACCTTCAGTGTGGGTGTAGTCACTGGATATTTTCAGATTTGCAGCTTGGCTGCGTTAATACTGGAAATACGTTAGTAGTATTTTGGAGGCTACGGAAGCAGAGAG
>NW_010569994.1:0-274 GCF_000687285.1 Phaethon lepturus
TTGAGACCTGCTGTTCAAGTAGTCACTATTCTTGCTAAAAGTTATGCTTAAAGCTACAAACTCTTCTTTATAAAATTCTGATAGAGCATGGTGTGATCTGTTTGGTGATGTTACACTCCTTTCCTTCAGCAGACTATCTCATTAAGAATAATGGATTGGATCTTTCCATGTAAGACAATCTTTAAACAATTGCTCTGATGTACAAATTCATAACCATCACATAAAACCTATTTAATAGAGTCACAGTTGTGTACCTGTCAAAAACAAAGTAGTC
>NW_010569995.1:0-275 GCF_000687285.1 Phaethon lepturus
TCTCTTCTCCCCTTTCTGTGCACTCTCTTAGGAACAGGAGGCTGAACGTGCACAGGTCAGGCTGCCCTGGTGCCATACAGCTATTGTCACTTGTCCTTTGTCACAGCCTTTCTGCTACTTGTAGGGAAGAGAGAGACGCTGCCCAAATTCTGCCCATCGCCCATGACACTTTCAAAAGGCTCTGTAAGAGAGGCTTCAAACTAAAGAAGGTGATGCCCTGCTTTTCCCTCTAAAAGCAATGTAAATGCATTTCTGTCTGTGCAAATCCAAGCCTT
>NW_010569996.1:0-275 GCF_000687285.1 Phaethon lepturus
ACGTCATGCTCAGTGTATAAATGGGAGTTGGCGGGGGGTCAGGAATCACTGCTGGGGGACGGGCTGCCGATCACCGGGTGGTGAGCAACTGTTGCATTGTGCATCTCCCGTTTTTGCATATTCCCTTAGCAGTAATAGTGTTATTGTTATCACTGTTGTTTCCTCTTCTGTTGTTGTCCTTTAAACTGTTTTTACCTCAACCCATGAGGTTTTTTTCCGATTCTGTCCTCCATCCCACCTGGGGTGAAGATGAGCAAGTGGCTGTGTGGTGCTTA
>NW_010569997.1:0-276 GCF_000687285.1 Phaethon lepturus
CATTGACAAATTGATTAGAAAAGGGGCAAAAGTCTTCAGTGTCTTGGGGTGACTCCTGTCAGGTGTGAAGGAATTGCATCCCTTCAAGAAAGATGTTATGTGTCACCCACGCAAGTGGACCACCATGGAGCGAGGTGTCCAGTACCTGAAGGAACTAGCCATCCTGGAGGTGATTTATGATGAGCTGAACAACAAGCAGTAATCCAAAGACCCAGATGAAGTCAAGTGCACCCAACACATGTGGGTCTGACGTGCCAGGCCATTGAATCCACACAG
>NW_010569998.1:0-276 GCF_000687285.1 Phaethon lepturus
CACATGCAGCAAGCATGCAGCCAGCAAGCTTGGCTACGAGCGCTCCAGCACCCTGCGTGACGACGGGGACTCTGCAGGCTGGGCGAGCTCCCGGCTGGCCCTGGGTGTCCTCACCGCGACGGGCACCCCTGGGTGGCCCCCCTGGGGCTGTGGGTGCTGGCGATGCCGCCCTGTCATTACCGGCTTGGTGACCTACATGGCAGCGTGCGCAATTTTGGAGGCATGTGGCTCCTCCGCCTGCGCCGGAGCCGCCCAACGGGTGCCAGCGGCCAGCGC
>NW_010569999.1:0-274 GCF_000687285.1 Phaethon lepturus
CTACCTCTAAAATGGTGAGTAAAAGTAGGATTAAGGCGGTGAGTAAGGATACTGTTGGTATGATGGGCAGAAGGACTATAGTGGCTGTGGAGATAAGTTGGATGAGTAAGTGGCCCGCTGTGAGGTTGGCCGTTAAGCGGACGCCTAGGGCTAGCGGGCGAATAAGGAGGCTAGTAGTTTCGATCATAATTAATGCCGGGATTAGGGGGGTGGGGGTGCCTTCTGGCAGGAGGTGGGCTAGAGATGCTGAGGGCTGGCGTCGGAGGCCCGTGAG
>NW_010570000.1:0-276 GCF_000687285.1 Phaethon lepturus
ACTGCTGAAGGAGAAGGTGAATCAAGCCAATGTGCAGAAGTGAAGGCCGTCCGGCTGGCTTTAGACATTGCTGAACAAGGAAAGTGGCCAGTACTTTATGTCTGACTCACGTACAGATGGTGGCAAGTGCCCTGTGGGGATGATTGCAGCAGTGCAGAGGCAAACCCATCTGGACTGCTGCATTGTGGCAAGGTATTACTGCCTGGGTAGAGGACCTGGTTGCAAAAGTACACCACATAGATGCCCACGTACCCAAGAGTCGGGCCACGGAAGAAC
>NW_010570001.1:0-276 GCF_000687285.1 Phaethon lepturus
ACCATATGGCACTTGATCAACATGGATAAAATCCAGCACAATGGATTTTGACCAGAAAAATCATCAGTCACTCTTTTTCTGAGGCATGGTAATAAAATGTATGCAGGACTGTGGGTTTTGGGTACAGAGGAAGCATTAAGGTTATAAGGTAAGCTCCCAACCATCTTCCCCTTGACAATTTCCAAGACCATCAAAACAGGCTCTAAGACTAATATGACAAGAACAAGCAAGCTTAACAAATTAGCTTGCTGGCCTTCCACAAAGAAGACCTTGTTT
>NW_010570002.1:0-275 GCF_000687285.1 Phaethon lepturus
TGATGAGGCTCTGCGCTTCTAGGATGTCTGTTATTATCTTCATTTAATATGCAAATGAGGAATGGCTCACTGCAGTGAAGGACATACAAGGTATTTGCTGAGGAAAAAAAAAAGGTAGCTCTTGACTTTGTGTTGTGCTCTGCTTCCTTTGGGAAGCCAGCATCAATAAGGTTTGCTGTAAGATAATATTTATAATTTTAGCTTCTAGATATTCTGCTAACATCAGTGTTATAGAACTTCACTTACATTTGCTTTGGTGATATTCTGGAAGAATA
>NW_010570003.1:0-276 GCF_000687285.1 Phaethon lepturus
TACACTTAGCAGTGGAACCTTAAGAAAAATTACTTTCTGAGTCTCTAGTGCCCATGGTTGGCTTTGCTTGTAAACTGTTCAAGACTGATGTGGTCAAGGGAGAAGTTGAGCATCATAGAGAATACCGGCATCAAAATGTTACTGTGCCAATTTGCTTCACTAGTGACACAAAAAGGAGGAACGATTGCGAAATTGCAGAAGAGACAGAGCCTCAGTAGCAACCTCCATGGTCATCAGCCCTGTAGCAGAATGCAGCAGAAACCAGGATGTAACAAT
>NW_010570004.1:0-276 GCF_000687285.1 Phaethon lepturus
CAGAGCCGGGGGCCTGGCACCGCAGGGTGGGGGCTGCATTTCATGCGAGGCACGGCCCTGGCAGCGTCCCCGGGCTCGTGGGGTTCGGGCTGTTACATAAAGGCAAACAATGCTGCGGTTGTTCCTTCGCTGCCGAGCCCAAAAGTTGGCAGAGCCGGGGAGCCTCCGAATTGGACAATAATTGCTCACATCTGTTGGCTCACCTGCGCCGCGGATGGGAACAGCGTGTGCTGGATCCAGCGCGCTGCCGCGCTTGTTATGGCAGGGGGGGCGGGA
>NW_010570005.1:0-276 GCF_000687285.1 Phaethon lepturus
CTCTCTGCTGCTCCTTCCTCCTCACGCTGTTACCTTGCCCCAGTGTGGGGTCCCTCCTATGGCATACAGTCCTTCACAAACTGCTCCAGTGTGGGTCCTCTCACAGGGTTCAGCGCCTCAGGAATAGACTGCTCCAGCGTGGGTCTCCCAGAGGCCACAGCTCCTGCCAGGAGCCTGTCCCTGCATGGGCTACCCACCAGCTGCAGCTTCCCTCAGGGCATGCTCACCTGCTGTGGTGTGGGATGCTCCATGGGCTGCAGGTGGGTATCTGCTCCA
>NW_010570006.1:0-276 GCF_000687285.1 Phaethon lepturus
TCTGTGATTCTGTGATTCTGTGAGATGGGGTCTGCACAGTGCACTGCACCCTGATCAGAGGCCCATTTGATGCTGTACAACTTGGGAGTTCCCAGCATCTGAAGAGATGTAAAATTATCTATACTGTGTTCTCCTTTATTGTGTTAGCTGTAATGAATAGCATTTTAAACTATACTTAACAGAGTCTGAGTGCCTTTTTTACTGGGATGATAATGAACAAGCACCTCGTGGTGCAAAATGGCTTCTCCTATGTCGTGGTTTAGCCCCAGCCAGCAA
>NW_010570007.1:0-274 GCF_000687285.1 Phaethon lepturus
GATGGCCTTGGAATGTACTTTCCCGCACGATATCGCGCCATCATTGCAGTATGACTAGAATTATGGAGAGTAGGCCTAGGGCCAGTAGCTGTGAGGAGTTGTAGTGGAATCATATGATTAGGCCTGAGGTTGTGAGTAGGGCAGCGGCTGCTCCAAAGATGGGCCATGGGCTTGGGTCGACTATGTGATAGGAGTGTGCTTGGTGAGCCATTAGATGTTTTCTTGTAGATATAGGCTTAGTAGGAGCACGAAGACGTAGGCTTGGATTATGGCG
>NW_010570008.1:0-273 GCF_000687285.1 Phaethon lepturus
GATTCTGTGATTCTGTGATTCTGTGATTGTTTCTTCACTAAAGATGACTGCTATTTTGCCTATAAGGAGTAAAGTGTCAGCAACACATTAAGCTAATAATGTAGCAATTATTTGGAAAATAATTCTGGTCAATATATTTGTTACTGTGTTGAAAAAAATCTTTAAAAGCATAACAAAGCAGGAATAAGTGTAGCGATATAAAGATCATATATGTATCACTGAAGTTCCCATACAGAGAAGAAGTAACTGCATTGAAACATGTTATTTTGTTGA
>NW_010570009.1:0-276 GCF_000687285.1 Phaethon lepturus
GAGATGTGTGGCCAGGGTGTAGAGCACCATAAGAACATAGGTAAAATGTATGTCATGGGTATTTGGCGACTGTTGTTGTGATGGGTATCTCATTCGTGATTTGAAAGCACTATTGCAAGCTCACAATTCTTTCTCTTACGTTTTAGTTAAAATTTACTAAAATAAGAGTAGATTAATACATGCAGTAATAAAAGCATCCTTAAAACTAGGTAACGGTGAAGTTGTCTACAATTTATCATAAAGATGTGGCCAGAGGTGGATTTCAAATATGTATGA
>NW_010570010.1:0-276 GCF_000687285.1 Phaethon lepturus
GAACAGACAGAAGCACTGGTGTCAACCGCCTGCCTGGCCGGACCGGTGCTCGATATGCTGGAGGAAGCTCTTGCTGGACATCTCTCTTGGGAGCCTTCTGTGCCTGAGAGGCTCTCCTGGCACTCGCTGATGTGGACTTGCTCCCAGAGCTGAGGAGTTGAATACAAAGCTCTGTAGTCTTGTATGCACAGAGAGGTGCAGAACAACACTACAAGTCTAGACAGCACACTTGTGGTGGGATCTGCTTCTGTTTGGAGACTGCAGGCCCATGGTTCT
>NW_010570011.1:0-276 GCF_000687285.1 Phaethon lepturus
AGAGCAGCTTGGTGGCACCTGGCGACCAGCCGGGGTCAACCCATCACAGTCCTTTTTGGTGCCTAACGTGGGGCTTGAGACAACGGCAGTTTTGCATTAAGCGTGCTATAGCTATAATAGTTATTAAGTAGCAAGCTCCTGTGCAGGTCACGGAGTTTGCTGGCGGCACTGCTTGTCTCTTTATTTTGCTTAACTTGGATGTATGGAATCACCCAGCTAGACCAGTTTCGGGTTTCGGAGCACGGGATGCAGGGAGTTGTGAATCGACTCAGCTTC
>NW_010570012.1:0-276 GCF_000687285.1 Phaethon lepturus
CGTAAGAGTGGAGAATGCCTTCCCTCAATCCAGAGCCCATGGTGCCATAGATACGGCCCGGGATGCTGTCCTCTACTGTGCCGCCAGGGGCACTGCAAGTTCCCGTGGCCGCCAGCGCAGGGAGGGCCCCAGGCAAAGGGCCTGTGTCCCGGCAAGGGGAAGGAAAAGCGTTGGAGAATGCGGGCATCGATCCCGCTGCCTCTCACATGCTAAGCGAGCGCTCTACCACTTGAGCTAATTCCCCTGCCCACGGCCTCTGCCTGAGGTCCTCTCCCC
>NW_010570013.1:0-276 GCF_000687285.1 Phaethon lepturus
GCACCCCTGCAATGAGCAGGGACACCTTCAAATACATCAGGTTGCTCAGAGCCCCATCCAGAAGAAACCATCTTGCCTGAAATGTAGAGACTTCTGTTCATCTCTGGGCTATGGTAGAGATGTGTCTGGTACAGTGATTTCATACTTTTTCAAGTCAGGAGGGTTAGTTTATCTCTCAAATCTAAAGCAATGAAGTAAACATTTACAAATCTACTTATCCAAAGCATTTGACACTGTCCCCTATGACATCCTCATCTCTACATTGGAGAGACATGG
>NW_010570014.1:0-275 GCF_000687285.1 Phaethon lepturus
CAGAGCAGCCGGCTTTATCAGTTAAGCCAACACAGGGTGGGTCAACCACCAGGAGCACAGCAGGTGGGACAGTGACCATCTGCTTGGTTCCCGTGCCTGCTTCTTGCCACAAATTGGTCTCAAAGCTACACATTTTCCAGTGTATCCTGTACACTAACCTTCTCTGTGTTTGGAATTACTGTTACGAATTTCAGAGAAGCATCAGAAACAGAAAGGTGGTGTGCTAAGTGTTACCACTTTTTCCCTCCTTCTTTGGCTGCCTTTAGCAACTTCTT
>NW_010570015.1:0-277 GCF_000687285.1 Phaethon lepturus
GTGGACTGGTGAGCACTGGGAGGCACTGGGAGGGTCTGGGAGTGATTGGAAGGCACTGGGACGGGACTGGGAGGGGCTGGTGGGTGACTGGGGGGGTACTGGGAGGCACTGGGAGGGCACTGGGTTGGACTGGGAGGGACTGCAAAGGGGCTGGAAGGGACTGGGAGGGGGCTGGAAGGCACTGGGTTGGACTGGGAGGCACTGGGATGGCACTGGGGGGCACTGGAATGGAGTAGGAGGGGACTGGGCGGAGACTGGTAGCACTGGGACATGACTG
>NW_010570016.1:0-277 GCF_000687285.1 Phaethon lepturus
GCCTGAGGCCTGCTCCCCAAGCCTGAGGCCTACTCCGGTTGCCATGGCAACGAAGGCCTCCACCTGCTCCCCTTAACGTGGGGAAAGCCACACTGCCGCTTGACCGCGCTGTACTGTGACAAGTGACAATAAAAGATGATGGCGACTGCTGAGAGTCTGGCTGGTGACACCGGGGCGGGGGGAGGCACCGAGAGCGGCCCGGGAAGCAAAAAAGCAGGTTTACGTCTTTAATGGGGCGGCTCGACGCGGTATTTCCTGTAGAGCGGCAGGGAGCATG
>NW_010570017.1:0-276 GCF_000687285.1 Phaethon lepturus
TACTACAATGAAGCTGCTGGTAAGTGTGTCTGCTTCCTCAGATGTCCTCAAATAATTGGGGCAGACATGCCAGTTCACTGAGGCTGGAAAAATCCCTGAACAAGAGCTGTCATCTGCCAGCGGCTCCACTAAGAGAGCTTTGTTCTCAGAACAGCTCTGATAACATGGTAGTCTTGATTGAGACAGCATGTCTCTCCAGTGAAATGCGGGGAGGCGGAAAGGAGCACAGCAGGGCTCCTCTGACGCTGGCTGCGGGGCTGACACACTGGCGCTGGG
>NW_010570018.1:0-276 GCF_000687285.1 Phaethon lepturus
TCTTGTGAGTTTAGGAAAACAGTATAACCCTCAGAAGTCCTCTCATGATCCCTCATAACCCGCGGCTTGAGAGGAGTAGAAAATGCGCTGGAGAGAACCACCCTCATGTTAGATGGCTCCTGACATTTGGTCTTTACATTCTCCATTGAACCTGGTAAAGTACATGAGCTCTGAGAAGAGGTCACCCGCTGCTTTAATTAAAACCGGTAAGTTTCCCAAGTTATGCTTTGAAACCCGCCTCTTTTTATGTTTATCTTTCATAGAATCATAGAAGGG
>NW_010570019.1:0-276 GCF_000687285.1 Phaethon lepturus
CCAGCCCCGGCCAGCACCACACTGCCCCTACTCACCGTTGCAGACAGCCTGCAGCTTATGCTGGCTGAGGTTCCTCAGGTGCCGTGCAGCAAGCCCTAGGCACAGAGCTCCTGTCAGACCTGCTGCTCCCCAGCACGTTCCAGCCCCCGAGGCTGCCAGCTTGGCCGCACACCCTCCTCCCCTCAGCAGCGCTGACCCCAGGCAAGGACAGTACCCCAGGGCGGTGGGACTGAGCACGGCTCCCAGCCAGCCCACCTGCGTGGTGGGGCCCGCCGC
>NW_010570020.1:0-277 GCF_000687285.1 Phaethon lepturus
TCAGGGGGACTCTGGTCACTGTTGTCTTTCAAGGCTTTTACCATTAAATAGCAATGGGAGCTCAAAGTAAATTCTGTTGCCATTTATGCCACTGGAGTTGAAAGCAGCATTTGGCCCACATGGAATTAAAATCAATTTTGTGCTGCGTTACCTTATGTTATTGCAGCAGGCCTTCAAATAGAGGATAATCAACAATAAGCCCTTGGATATTTTTGGAGTTGTAAAAATCTGAGGACAGTTGACTCACAAACAAACTATATCTCCTTCCAAAAGGGAA
>NW_010570021.1:0-277 GCF_000687285.1 Phaethon lepturus
TCGCTTGGCAAAAGCAAATCAGAGCACTAAGGTCAGGCCCTGAAAAACAACAAAACTGCCTAAAGAAACCCCAGCGTTAATCCCGTCATGCTTCCGCCAAAGATTCCCCTTTTCAAGTGTTTTCTTCCTGGTAAACAAAGTTCTCTCCATTGGGCTGTGAATATCAGGACACGGTTGCTTAGTAATACCGGGCTGAAAACCAGGAGGTTCGTCCTCCCCCTTCGCCCTCCCCAGTCCTCGGAGGACAGCACAGGGTTTATTAAAAAAAAAAAAAAAA
>NW_010570022.1:0-275 GCF_000687285.1 Phaethon lepturus
TTGCCGGCTGGGGCTAAACCACGACAGCTGGACATGCAAACATGAGGTTGCAATGAGGCAGGAAAACACAAATATATTCAGGAAAATGAAATTTAAAAAATTCCTGAACCTGAGAGCACTCAGATTTGGGTCAAACAATAGATTTTCCCATCACCTGCAGTTTTTTACACTAATAAATGCTTTGAAATTGTGTAAACAGTCAACTAAGGGTGAGTTTGAATCCATACTTGAGCTTGTACTTACTTCCCCTCTGTCGTGGTTTAGCCCCAGCCGGC
>NW_010570023.1:0-276 GCF_000687285.1 Phaethon lepturus
CATCCAGAGGGACCTCAACAGGATGGAGAAAACAGCTGACAGACACCTCATGAAGTTCAGTAAGGAGAAGTGCAAAGTCCAACACCCTGGGAGGAACAACCCATGCACCAAAATATTCTGGGGGCCAACCAGCTGGAAGACAACTTTGCAGAAAAGGACCTGTAGCTCCTGGTGGACACCAAATTGAACATGAGACAGCAATGTACCCTGGTGGCAAAAAAGCCTAACATATCCCGGGCTGCATCAAGCGAAGTATTAACAGCAGGTCAAGGGAGG
>NW_010570024.1:0-277 GCF_000687285.1 Phaethon lepturus
GGAAAAAAAAAAGGGGAGGATGAATTTAGCCGTGAAAGCTGCTCAGATGCTTGGTTGGGGGTTTATTTACTCTCAGCGCTGCGGGATAACTACGCTGGCTCGCTTAAAATGAAGGCCAGCGACGCGCGCGCGCACACAGAGACAAAGTGCCGGCGAAATGTTTAACGTTAACCCAGAGCAAAACTTTCCTGGAATCTGTCCCTGACCTCCCCGAACATATGGTTTCATTTCTCCCTTCCTTCGCATTAAAAAAAAGAGAGAGAGGAAGGCACAGCAG
>NW_010570025.1:0-277 GCF_000687285.1 Phaethon lepturus
TGTATCCATAGATGCTGCTCTGAGGGGAAAGGAGTTATTAAATCAGTGGTCAAAGAGACAATGAGGACTTGGATTTATGATTTCCGTTTAGTGACCTTGCTGGGAAGCTGGACGCTCATTGACACCCCTAAGAGTAATTAGGAACTTCCTGCAGAAGTTACTACAATAGCTTCAGAATAGTTTTAATAGGGAGAACTGGTAGCATCATCTCTGCATCACTTCTCCTAACCGAAGAGCTGCAGAGGCAGAAAAGCTACCGCCTGCCTCCCCAGGCCGT
>NW_010570026.1:0-277 GCF_000687285.1 Phaethon lepturus
TTTTCAGGATGGCCCAAATCCTTCCCTTGCCACACCAATTGGGCCAGGGAAGTAATAAAAGTAGTATTAAAAAATAATTCTTAGATTTGGAATTCTTGAAGGGATATCCTTAGACAATGAGCCTCATTTTATTTTTGAGGTGGTCCAGGAAGTATTGAAATCTCTTGTTTCAATGAGACCTGCATGCACCCTGGAGACTACAGTCTACTGGGAAGGTACAAAGACTGAAACAGACCCTTAAAAGATAAATTTCAAAGTTATGCCAGGAAACTCAGCT
>NW_010570027.1:0-276 GCF_000687285.1 Phaethon lepturus
TGTTTGATATTAGTTTTGTTCGAGCCTTTATAATGCAGTTTAATACCGGTTATGGAGGTGTATTATTTATATAACTGCTTTATGTGATTTGCATGTCTGGCACTTTGTTAATTTTACAGAGTAGCTTCATTCATGTTGGATGTTGGAATCAGTGGATTCCATTAAAACCCCATAATTTTCTAGGTAAAACTTCCTTACTGTTCCAGCTTGTTGCAATACAGTGCATTTTTTTGTGAGGCAAGCTCAGATAATACTGTTTGGCTACAGGTAGGATGG
>NW_010570028.1:0-276 GCF_000687285.1 Phaethon lepturus
TGGCTAAACCGGAAAGACGTTTCCATGACTTGCTGCTTTGTTGAGTTTCTATGGCATTATTTTGGGGGGACGGTGGGGAGATGAATGAAAAGCCTAGCAAAGAGAACAGAGGCTCCCTTGAGATGCTGACTCAGAAGTAAGTCTTTAAGTCTCTCTTGCATAGTTTTAAAAATAAAACAAAGAAAACAAACAAAAAAGCCCTTTTGAGTAACCTAGCAAAACAGGCTATTGTAGACATGGAAGCATTGCTATTCCTCAATTATTTTCTCCATTTTA
>NW_010570029.1:0-277 GCF_000687285.1 Phaethon lepturus
TGGGGACGAGGGTCAGGGTGGCAGGGCAGACGCTGCGGCTGTCCCCACACACCATCCCACCAAGGGCTGTGCAGGCCATGCCCTGACAACCCTCAAGCATTGGGTTTGGGGTGGGCTTATGCCTCCCGCTCAGGTCTGGTTTTGCCTGGGCAAGATGGTGGGGGCAGGCAGGGCCCGGCCTCACCTATTCTCCTCGTTCAGCTCATTCTGCCATCTCAGTGCGCCGTTCTGCAGGACGCTGTCGTACCAGATCACCAGCCCCCCCGGCACGGCGCTG
>NW_010570030.1:0-277 GCF_000687285.1 Phaethon lepturus
CCCCCGACCCTCTATAGCCCCATATGTTCCCCCTATAGCCCCTTATATTCCACCAGCACCCCCCTAGACCCTCTAAAGGCCCCTATGGACCCCCATAGATCCCCTATATACCCGCTACAGCTTCAGATATTCGTCCTATAGAACACCTACAGGGCCCCATAGACCCTCTATAGCCCCCTAAATGCTCATATACGTCCTCTATAGACCCTCTGTAGACCCTACAGCCTCATAAATGCCTCCATAGACGCCCTATAGACCCCCTGTAGACCCTACAGCC
>NW_010570031.1:0-277 GCF_000687285.1 Phaethon lepturus
GCAGGGCTTATGACATCTTAATTTGATCATACGGCTGCGTCCCCCGTATCTACCGGGATGTACAATGCGGAGGGGAGCGCGCGCCAGGGCCGATGAAGAACCAGGCAAAGCTCCGTCCTGCAGCCACAGCCGCGTGGTGGGGGCTGGGACGGGGAGCAGAGCGGATCTTTTTAAATTATTTTAATATTTAGAGGAGAGACGAAGGGGCCTGGATGGCCCCGGGGGGATGGGACCTGCCAGCCCCGAGGTGCCACAGGGACACATGAAGGGGTGTGGA
>NW_010570032.1:0-277 GCF_000687285.1 Phaethon lepturus
GATTCATTAAAGGAGGGAGAAAGACCTCCATGGAAGCTGGCAAAGGAGAAGGAAGAGGAGCTAATTATGACTCTTCCCTTTTACCCTCTCTGACCAGCATATAATCTGCTTTTAAGGGTCTGCCTGTAGTATATGCTTCTTTCCAACCTCTCCACCCAACCCCTCCTCCAGCGGGGGGGAGGGGGAGATCTAGCTGGCAACAAGCTCCAGGTGGCTTTCTCAAGCACTTCACTGCCAAAAAAATGAAATAAAATCCTCCGCTAGAAAACAAGTTTCT
>NW_010570033.1:0-277 GCF_000687285.1 Phaethon lepturus
CACACGGGGGTGCTGGGGGGCTCCAGCAGCTGCGGGGGCTGCCTGCGAGTGACAGAGGGCAGGCGCTCAGCCGGCACCACGCGTGGACCCTGCTTCAGCACAGGGCAGCGATCCCAAAGGTGCCCTCACACACACCGACCCCCTTGCCAGACCTCAGCACTCACCACTGCTCCCCTGTGCCCCAGCTGGACCCATGAGCATCCCTGTGGCATCAAAGAAAACGGCGGCACAACAGTCACTGATTGACCCGTGGCTCAGTGCATCCCTCCCATGAGCA
>NW_010570034.1:0-277 GCF_000687285.1 Phaethon lepturus
GATTTCAGATGTTTGAGAACAGCCCTCAGCACTAGTTTCCCCTCCGGTCTTTCCTCACAATGCCTTATCACGTTTCATTTTCAAACCAGATCGC
The DNA here is from genome assembly GCF_000687285.1 of Phaethon lepturus. Taxonomy (NCBI): domain Eukaryota; kingdom Metazoa; phylum Chordata; class Aves; order Phaethontiformes; family Phaethontidae; genus Phaethon; species Phaethon lepturus. The sequence goes on from NW_010570034.1 coordinate 95, forward strand.
CATTTCTTTTTCAGCCTTTGTTTTAATACCCGGGTCCTGAACTCCAAGACAGAAAACAGGCTCTGCGCAACTGCCCTGCCTTATCCCAGGCCAAATTTCACAGCATCCGTGGTACCACATGCCGGAGAGACAAGTTCCTGACAGGCACCTTCCCTTCCCTCACCTCCTTGGCAAGTGGCTGCT
>NW_010570035.1:0-277 GCF_000687285.1 Phaethon lepturus
ATGCATGTAAATACCTAAACATACAGATTGTGTACAGCAGATCACACTGTTTACATTGTGTTACACCTGTATAGCTCCTTCACAAATGCATGTGCACAAAAGATGGAAAACTACCAGTATGAATATTTGTTACAAAGAGATCCTTTTAATGGTAATCTTTTCTTATTAGCATGAAAACAGAATTGTCCAAATTAATACTGATCTTTGCTTAATGTACTCTCTGACAAGGTTGCAGTTAGATTATTGTGAGCTTCAAGTGATTTTAAAATCAAAACCT
>NW_010570036.1:0-277 GCF_000687285.1 Phaethon lepturus
AAGGCTATTTCACTGGACATGAGTTGTTTGTATTTTGTTGACTTAGGACAATTATTTACGTAAAGTGCAGAGAAATAATTGGAAGAAATAAAATTCTCAACAATGGAAATGCTTTAGTTCAGTTTTAAAAGCAGAAAAATATCTCGGGCAAGACTCATAAAAATTTCTGGGCATTTCAAACAGGTACTGCCCTTGGCAGTCTCCAATTGGCAGAACTTCTGACAAACGAACATTAGGGTGTGCTTGACAAGAGGAACCAGCCTCTGCTTATCCCAGC
>NW_010570037.1:0-277 GCF_000687285.1 Phaethon lepturus
GCATGGTTCAAGGCAGCGAGGAGCAGAGCTACCTGTCTTGGACTGCGTTCCCACTGATCACCCACAACAGGAGACAGAGCATCCTCCCAACATGCCAGACACCCCTCGCCTCCCCTGTGGTGCTTGGGAAGATTTATTCTGCACACGTACAGTCTGACCTGTGTGACTCAGGTAAGATGAGACTTGGGACTTCAGTATGTAGAAGAAGCACGTAGAAGCCTTTTTGTTTATTATTGCTCAATACAATTAGCTTCTATGAAAATAACTGCCCCCCCCC
>NW_010570038.1:0-276 GCF_000687285.1 Phaethon lepturus
TTAGTTTTGTAAACATAAGAAGATAAAGGCTCTTTAGATAACATTTCATGTTGACTTCTCCCATTTTGTTTTGAAAGAGAATAAACAAAGAGGCAGAATCACCATCTGCTGAGTGAATATAGGAATGGAAACAATCTTGAATGATTGTTTTCCTGAATAAAACATGGAACTCCCATAGGTAACATGGACATGGGAAATGCTTTATCTCTTAATTAGCAAGGTCTATTTAGTCTCAAACTTCCACTTCCATTAGTATGTCACAATAAGACTGTAATA
>NW_010570039.1:0-277 GCF_000687285.1 Phaethon lepturus
TCCCAGTGATGGGGCATCCACAACTTCTCTGAACGACCCGTGCCAGTGTCTCACCACCCGCACCATAAAAACATTTCTTCCTCATTCCCAATCTAGACCTACCCTCTTTCAGTTTAAAACCCTTGCCCCTTACCCTGGCACTGCAGGCCCTGCTCAAAGGTCTCTCTCCATCTTTACCATAAGCCCCCTTTAGATATTGAAAAGCCATAGCAAGGTCTCCCCAGAGCCTCTCCAACTGAACAGCCACAACTCTCTCAGCCTTTCTCCACAGCAGAGG
>NW_010570040.1:0-277 GCF_000687285.1 Phaethon lepturus
GCTTCCTGGACTGAAGTTCACTGCAGTTCTATATGTTGAGACACCATCTACTTGTAGGCTTTGCAACATAGTAAGACTTGAAGAGTTTTCTACTTTGCAAGGCTACTTACTTTCTTTACAGAGAGAAAAAGAAAATGCAGTAGAGAGTGGTTTTGTTACTTTTATTTTTAGGCATTTAGTACATGCTATAATCATAGAGGCTATACATATGTGAGTGAAATTGTTGCAAGTACATATGGTTGCTTTTCCTCCTGCAAGAAATATGACATATTTTTTT
>NW_010570041.1:0-278 GCF_000687285.1 Phaethon lepturus
TATTCATATACATCACTTCTGACAGCAAATTAATTATTGTAGTTTTCCAAGATTTACCCATAGATAAAATGATAACCTGGGGGCAGGGGAAGTTTTGTGCATTACCAAATATATAGTACTTTTTTCAACTGAGAGAACAATTAATTTTGCTGAAAAGGACACATTTTTCTCTGTGGGCACTGATGCCTCAAAGCCATGGAAATATCAAAATGTTTTCCACAATTATTCATTCCTACAGACATGAAAGAGGAATAATCCATCATCTGCTTGATTTTTGT
>NW_010570042.1:0-277 GCF_000687285.1 Phaethon lepturus
GGCTACCGGGGCTATGGGGGCCTCTACGGCTACCGGGGCCTCTACGGCTTTGGGGACCGGTACGGCTATGGCGGTCTGTACGGTTACCGGGGCATTTATGGCTCTGGGGACTGCTATGGCTATGGGGGTCTGTATGGTGGCTATAGGGGCTTCTACGGCTCTGGCGACTGCTATGGCTACCCAGGCTTTTACTCCGGCCGCTACGGCTACCCCTTCGGTTCACGATATGGCCAAAGGTTCGGCTACGGGAGCTGCTACCCCTGCTAAACCCAGCAGG
>NW_010570043.1:0-277 GCF_000687285.1 Phaethon lepturus
AAACAAACCCCAAAACCAAAAACCTGAGCAATAATTGGGCTTGAATTCTGTATTTGGGAAGGTGGTATTGCTTTGTACTGTTAACAGAACCTCTTTAGTGCTGAGAGTTTTAAGTTACTGGGAAAAACCTGTGACAGCATAACGAGATGATTAGTGTGTGATAACAGTTTTTATTAAAACTTCAGTAGAAATACCCTTACTGATGGGTTGGAATTCTAGCTCTGCAGTACAGCTAATTTAGGGAAATGGTCATGTTACCTTATAGAATAATTTGACA
>NW_010570044.1:0-278 GCF_000687285.1 Phaethon lepturus
AACAAAATGAGGGAAAACAAAATAATGGCAAGCAGGAAATAAGGCAGAGGCCCGAAACGCCAAAACAGAAGAGTGAGGGCAGGCCTGAAATGCCAAAACATAGACACGACAACAGGAGGGACCCAAGTAAACCATTGTTAGATAAGAAAATTGAAATATCTAGGCATAAACTAGATATGAAATCTGATCCTTCAAGGATAAAATCTGAAGGTAGATCTGATCCAACAAAACAAAGGCCTGATGGACATTCAGTTTCTGATACACTGAGGCGTGACCAT
>NW_010570045.1:0-278 GCF_000687285.1 Phaethon lepturus
TATTGGGACCAACACTGTTTAATATCTTCATAAGTAGTCTGGATGTTAGAATCGAGTACCCTGATGAAGTTTCCTGGTGGTACAAAAATGACACTTCAGAAGGGAGAGCCACCCTGCAAGAAGATGTGAAGGCTGGAAGACTGGGCTAACAAGAACAGTACGAAATTCAACAAAGAAAGACAAATGTAAGCTCTTGAACATGGTAAAACATAATCCAGGAGCGGAGCACAGGCTGGGATCTACCTGGTTGGGGAGCAGCTCTGTGGAAAGGGACCTGG
>NW_010570046.1:0-277 GCF_000687285.1 Phaethon lepturus
AGGGACAGGGAGGTGGCCATGGGGACAGGGATGGAGCCAGGATCATCACCGTGGGCAGGGGGATGTCACCGTGGGGCCATGGGCAGTGACACTGGGGACACGGCCCTGGGGACAGAGACACGCAAAGAGAGGGACGCTGGGGACACCAGGATGGGGACATGGCCACCGCTTGGGGACAGGGACCTCTGTCCCCTGTTGGGAATGGGGGGGCAGGGGGTGACAGGGACCCTGTGGCCATCTCCTCATGGGGACCAGGGTGACAGGGACCTGGTGGCCA
>NW_010570047.1:0-277 GCF_000687285.1 Phaethon lepturus
ATAAATATACATGTAATTTTAAAGAATAAAAACACCAGTTACTTATTCCCTCCTTGCTTAAGTCTCCCAAATCCCCTAGCAGTTCAGATTTGTAAGTAATAAGCATTTCAGGCTTATCATGGTTTCTAAATACAGGCACATGATGACTCCTACATTCCACCTTCAGCTTAACAGGACACCGCACGCTTAATTCCTAGGTAAATACAACTGACCTCAATGTTCAAAGATTAATGCTTTCATCATGGCTGCTGGTTAACAGTAAAACAGGTCAGAATCC
>NW_010570048.1:0-278 GCF_000687285.1 Phaethon lepturus
GGCCGTGGGGAGAACGGCCCCTTCCAGCGTCCCCCGCGGGGCTTTTCGGCCGCTGTTGCTTATTGCCCGACCCTGCCCGCTCCCAGCCGGTTTTACCCACTTGGGGTACCCATTTATGGCACTTCTGCAATTATTCTCCCCAAAACGGTCTGTGCTGGTGCAGGATGAGCCCCCAGCGACACACTCGCGAGGACGGGTCTCAAATGCATCCTCTCTCTCCGTGCCTTCCCGAATTTGCCGACCTGGAGCATGAAAGGCAGCCCTCCCACACCACCCTC
>NW_010570049.1:0-278 GCF_000687285.1 Phaethon lepturus
TGTCACCGACTCTCTACCTTAAATTGCTGCTGGAGAGCAGACCCTGCTTAACGTTTTTTGGCGAGAATCCATCTTCAGGTGCATCCTCCTATACCTGTAGATACTCAAATGAGTAAGAATAGACAAGATAAATTGACTTGTTTCTTGTTTGTAGAGGACTTGGGGGTCTCAGACTAGTGTACAGAGCCCCGGCGACAGGCAGGACTGAGACCAACTCCTCCAGCTCCTTCCTGCCTCTTCATCGCTGTCTGCCTGATCGAGAGCGTCCACCCTGCTCT
>NW_010570050.1:0-278 GCF_000687285.1 Phaethon lepturus
TGTCTCCATTTTCCCCTCTTGTCTGCTGGCATGCTCTGGTCAGACCCAGCTCTTGCAAACCTGAGGGCGAGGGACCCAGCTAAATCACCCGGCCCGTGACCAGGGCATGTTGTGCGTGTGGCTGTGCAAGCCCACAGCCTGGCTTCCTGGCCAGAAGCCACGTCTGTGCCCCCCTACCTCTGTCACATTGAAGGGCACTTCCTGAGTGTGTTCTTCTTTAAATGTCATCTTCCATATGCCTTTGAAGTAAACGGCATTCACAAGGACCAGCGCAGTAT
>NW_010570051.1:0-278 GCF_000687285.1 Phaethon lepturus
AAGAGGATCTTGCCCTGCAGAGCCCTGGTGTACAGGGGAAGCAGCACTGCCAGCGGGGAGCTGAGGCCCCTCTCCCAAGCTCAGCCTTGCACAGACACATCCCCTCCCTGCCCTGGGTTTTTGCACAGCCAAGGAAGCTCCCTGCACCAGGGTGTCTTGCACAGCACAGAGGTACAAGGCACTGCCAGAGACCTCGGCTTCCTCCAGCCGCAGGAGGCTGTATTGCCCTGTGGTGTTCAGCGACGTGGGGAGACGGCCGCTGTGCTTGGGGCCAGCTG
>NW_010570052.1:0-278 GCF_000687285.1 Phaethon lepturus
ACGAGCAGGTCAAAAGCTTACAGGTAAGAATTGGGGACCGAGGCAACAAAGAGAACCTTGTGGCTGGAGTCTACTACAGCCTGCCTGGTCAAGGGGAGATCTGTTGTTGAAACCTTCTTACGCCAGCTAAAGGAGGAATTGCGCTCACAGGCACAGGTCCTGCTGGGGGACTTCAACCACTCCCACATCTGCTGGAAAAGTAGGTCGGTGAGCTGTAGGCAATCCAGCAGACTTGGGGAGTCCATGCAGGGTAACTTCCTGTGCCAGGTAATAGACAG
>NW_010570053.1:0-278 GCF_000687285.1 Phaethon lepturus
TGGACCCTGGCAAAGGTCTGTCTCCTGCAGACCACCAGGCAGCCATCCCCTGGGTGGGCCCCCCCGCCCCATCAGGGCCATGGACGGAGGTTTGCGGATGGGTTGGCGGCACAAGGAGGATGCAATGCAGAGGGATGCTCCGCTTTTGGCTGGAGCGTGTTTTTGGCACTGGGCAGGGGTTGCCGTGGGGTTTGCATAGGATTCGCAGGAGGCAGCAGTGAGGCTGGCAAGAGGATTTGGGGGTTGCTGGAGGCAAGCGCAGGGCTGCCGTGGCCAGC
>NW_010570054.1:0-277 GCF_000687285.1 Phaethon lepturus
CACCTGATTCTGTCTGCAGACGAGCTCTTTGGGTATTGAGGTCATTGATCATGCGCTGATTCTGCTCCTCCTTAGTTTTAATCTCGCTCAGCTGGTCTTCCAGAGTGCGGCACATCTTCTCCAGGTTTGCCTAGACAGCAAATACAAGGAAGGAAAGGAAATGAACACCTGGACTCTGCCGTACCCTCACAGCAGGGATATTTTTATGAGAATGTGGCTGGTAGATCTAGCCTGTGTGCCATATCTTGGCCCTGTGAGCATGGTCTACTGCAATTCT
>NW_010570055.1:0-278 GCF_000687285.1 Phaethon lepturus
GCAGCCCCGGCACAGCCCTGCTCCACGAGATGGGAATTGCAGGCAGATGTTCGGGGCAAACACACGGCCACTCATGTGAGGAGCTTTGGGAAGGGCACGGGGTGAAGCAGCATCTCGATGGCCCCCTGGACCTGCTGGCACCCGTCCCCTCTGAGCCCCACTGCAGCCCCGGATTTCCCCCCACGGCAGACACTGGCCCCAGTCCCATCGGAGCTTATCTCTCCGGTCGAGCCCGAGTCCCACCCTGCGGGCCGGATCCTGAGCACAGCAAGCTCCCG
>NW_010570056.1:0-278 GCF_000687285.1 Phaethon lepturus
TCTACTTTGCCTCTGAACGCTTTCTGTCAGCTGCAATCGCTGACCGTGTTCAAGTGTCTGAGCTCCGGGAAAGCGAAGAACCGCGTTTGCAGAATTCGTTAGGGAAAAAGCTGAGATTCGCGTGTTTGATGCGCCTGCTTCTCCAGTGCCGGGAAATGCTTAGAATCAGCCCTGGTTTTTGCTGCTAACACTTTTCCAGTGAGAGCATCAACGGCAATGTTCATTGTTGTCGCTGGGCTCAGGGAAGAGTGTAGAACGCTGTGCAGAGCAGTTGGCAG
>NW_010570057.1:0-278 GCF_000687285.1 Phaethon lepturus
TAAATCTCACTGGAGAGCTGTAACTTAAAGCCACTGAGTTCTGAGATGGGAATAGCAAAAGGCCCTCTGCAAATCTTTGAAAAGAACACTACATGGAAGGAAACCTGTTCAGATAAACTGTCAATGACATGTTTGCACTGTCAAAGCTTGTAACGCTTTTGAGTATCTATCTCCCACCCTCATCTTCTTGGTCTCCACTTTCTTCTGGTGACACTAGAACTACGGTACCTCAACACAACATTAAACTGCTCAAGTACTCTTGTAAATCACCTAAATGC
>NW_010570058.1:0-274 GCF_000687285.1 Phaethon lepturus
AGTTGAACCTAGGGGTAGGTTCAACGTGCTATTAGTAAATCATTCATCTAAGAAAGTTTTGTTTTGTTTTTAATGTACTGTAACCGCTTTTGCTAGAGCCCAATGTAATCTATTTGCCAGGTATGGCCAGGAACAGAGCCTCATTGAATCTGCCCATAAAGCTGCTGAGGCAACTTTTAAGCTTACAGACTGTACACCGCTGTACTACTTCCTGAATGGCTCCTTGGGCACATGGGATTCCCTAGCTTCACAGAATCACAGAATCATTAAGGTT
>NW_010570059.1:0-278 GCF_000687285.1 Phaethon lepturus
ATAGCGAGATGACGACTGTTACCCAGACCAGCGGCATAATCTTTAACTACTTAACTACTTGATAGACTCATTAATGGACTAATTGATTAGGAAAAGTGTTCCAGCTCCTCCTCTCCCTGTGAGGGGCAGGTGCTGTCCTGTTTTACCACATTAACCTTTTCAGTGCTTTTCAACAGGGTCGCGACACATTACAAATGGTCAGCTTTAATCATGATGTCAGCTCATTAACCCGGAAAGACCCCGCACTGAAATACAATTTAAGAAATCGTCCTTCATCC
>NW_010570060.1:0-278 GCF_000687285.1 Phaethon lepturus
TTGTAGAGGGCCCAGGTGGACCAGATGGGGTATCGGAAGGCATTCTCAGCAGGGATCTTGGAGGGCTTGTTGAAGTACCTACGCACCATGTACTTGTGGATGGAGGTGACGTCAGAGCCCACGCAGACCCGGTAGCTGAGCTCGGGGAAGGGCTGCTGCCCTGGCGGGGGCTTGTAAGGCGAGTCCTTGTAGCGGGCCTGGAAGAAGAGGGCGCGCTCGGTGGCGTTGAAGCCCAGGTGGAAGGGCACAGAGTCGTTGATCTTGATGGCTGCCGCCTT
>NW_010570061.1:0-278 GCF_000687285.1 Phaethon lepturus
ACCAGTGCCCATTAGAAAGGCTGGGGAACGGCCTCTCAGTGTGAATAATGGAGTAAAAACACAGAACTAACTGCTTGTACAATGAGGCTTGACAAACCCCTAAAGCAGAACACAGGAGACTGACCACACAGAGGGGTCATAGCCTCAGTGACCCAGAACGTGCCTTACAGCCCTAGGAGAGGGTCAAGAGCTGAGGCTATGGACTAATGGTGGCCTCACAAAGACTTCTGCTGACTGAAGACATGTGGCTACAAGTTGTTTGTTACCCTCTTCCTGCT
>NW_010570062.1:0-278 GCF_000687285.1 Phaethon lepturus
GTGTTTTCTTTCTGTGTTGCTCTGTGTGGTGGGACATGTGTATATGTGCTGTACATGTGTGTTTCTGCATGTACCCATTGGGAACAAAGGAGCTGCAGTAGCCTCACATCCATTGACTTTCTGGATTCAGCAGCCTCTCATAAAACAAATGAAAAGTATTTGCTTCACTAAAGCCATAAGAGGGTCAACTGGTTCAAAGGTATGGTAACCCTGGCACTTTCAGCACTAATGTTACTCTTGTTTACATTTACCTGAACACTTTCTAGTCATTTCTTGAC
>NW_010570063.1:0-279 GCF_000687285.1 Phaethon lepturus
CCCGCCTGCCGCTGCGGGCTTTCCAAAACTGCCCGAGCTGGGTTTCCTTGGGTTACATGGATGAAATCGAGCCTGGCCTGATGCCAGCGGCAAGCTGCTTGCCACATGCCCATGGTCTGAGCCTGCCCAGAGCGGCTGGTGCTCAGACAGCGGTCAGCCGTCCTCTGGTTTCAGAAGGGACACACAGAGCAGCGGAGTCACTTTTGGGGACCCTTCCAAGCCCCCAGTGCTGTATGTCCCTGCCCAAGCCCTTGGAAGTCCCCCTCGCTGCTCTTCCCT
>NW_010570064.1:0-278 GCF_000687285.1 Phaethon lepturus
CCTCTGGTCATTTTTGTGGCCTTCCTCTGGAGCCGCTCAAGCAGTTTCATGTCTTTCATGTTCTGGGCACCCCAGAGCTGGATGTAGCACTCCAGGTGGGGTCTCACAAGAGCGCAGTAGAATGGGTCCCATACTGAGCTCTCCGTTTAGGAGGGATAGTGCACAACATGTTTCTGGTTCCCAGTTCCATTCCTTCGGTTATCGGGAACATTAGGAGTTTTTTCATCCTCGTGCCTCTACCCAGCTTAGATACTGAACTGCTGGGAAGTCTTGCTTTT
>NW_010570065.1:0-279 GCF_000687285.1 Phaethon lepturus
CATCAGCCTGACGGTGGAGCACGCGCTGGAGAGCTTCAGCTTCCTCAACACCTCCGACATGGAGGACTCAGAGGGCTCTGAGGAGGAGCCTCTCCAAGACGAGAGGTGCACAGCGGGGCTCACGGGATGGGGCGCAGGGCAGGACGTGACACTGGGGCAGTTGGGACGGGGGATGCCCGGACGCCAGGGTGCCCAAGCGCATTTACACCGGCCCATCCCAGCTCAGGGCAGGTCCAGGTTGAGAAGCATCAGGATCTGGCCCTTCTGGTGGGCCGTGGG
>NW_010570066.1:0-278 GCF_000687285.1 Phaethon lepturus
GCGTGGAAACAAAGGCCCGGGGGTGAGGGCGTCTGCGGGCGTCCCGCTGGCCCGAATGAGAAACTGGGAGCCCGGGAGGGAAGAGGCTTGCGGACGTGCCGTTTCCCTTAGCTGACCCGCTGGCTCGTGGTGCTGGTGCACCCCGGACGAGCTGGGATGCTCGTTGCTCTGCCGCCGGTGAAGTATTTCTGCAGCAGGCATCGTCCGCGTGGACAATGGAGCTTGCCAGAGCACGGAGAGCGTTGCGTTAAGAAGCTGCCTTTGACGTGGTCTGAAAT
>NW_010570067.1:0-278 GCF_000687285.1 Phaethon lepturus
CTCATCCATGGATCTGAACAGTCTGGCATTGCAGGCTCAAGGTTCAGCCAATTCCTAGATGCAAGGCAAGAAAGGCATTTTCCCTCCTCGGGCTAGTTTGGCCAGGGAATAAATCACAGGAGCAGTCATGTCTCCTGTCTAGAGCCATTCTCTCCAAAAAAGGCCATCCGTGGATGCTGAGGGAAGCATAAGAGTAAGACAAGCAGGTGGGATACTTCTGCTGAGTATCCACTCCTGTGTCGCAAGTGAGTCCCTGGGTCTGGACCTGGCTGAAACAC
>NW_010570068.1:0-279 GCF_000687285.1 Phaethon lepturus
CGTTGGACGGAGGCAGCATCCTGCTGTCCCCCGCGCACCACCTCCCCGCCACGTCCACCCAGGACCCTGGTCCTGGGACAGCCCGACAACTTGGGACTATCTCCTCCACCTCCACGGTGCCGGGGCAGCAGCCAGAGACGGGACCTGGAGCTGCCTGGGTCCTGCCTGGGGCCGTCGGAGCGAGGCCGGCTCTGGAACTGGTCCCTCCAACGCCTCTGGGATCTGCCTGGCCCCATCCTTGAGAGTGCCTTGAGCGTGCTCACAGGGCATGTGCAGGAC
>NW_010570069.1:0-279 GCF_000687285.1 Phaethon lepturus
TCAGGAGGGACTGCGGGCAGGGCGAGGGGGAAGGCGCAGCCTTGTCCGCAGGGTAAGGCTCTTCCCACCTCAACTCAACACGTGTTTTCTTTGCCAACGCCTGGGATGGAGTTCTAAGTGGTTTAAGCGGTTCTAGCCCTGCCTGGGATAACCCGCAGCAGCTGACGGCGTCGTCCGGGGAGCGGCATTGCCGGTCCCAGAGGTGCCACGGCTGGGACCTCCCGAGGGCTTGGCACGGCAGAGCGGCGGTGCGTCCGGCCGCACCCCCGGGTGAAGCCC
>NW_010570070.1:0-279 GCF_000687285.1 Phaethon lepturus
AATTTCCTTTCCACCACCCTCATTTTTTTCCATATTTGACCCTAAATGACTGCATAATTTCCTGTTATAAGAGAAAAACCCTCTTAAGCTATCAGTGCATCAGTAAAAGCACCTTGCTTGGTGTGGTACTCAGAAACAGGAGCTAATAGCTCATCTGAATGTACAGAATATTATAAAATAAAACAGCCACTCCCTGTCTTACAGCCTCCTAAGGGATATTTCATACATTGTGAATTCTGGGATAGGAGACTGTTATAATTTACCTGTCCAATTGAGTGA
>NW_010570071.1:0-269 GCF_000687285.1 Phaethon lepturus
AACTCCATCTCAGCCAGACCCAATACAGTATGTAAGAAGAATGGATATTAAAAAATGTGCATGAAGTTTTTCTAATAATGATACAGAATCGGAATTTGATCAATTCACCTCATGTAAATAGACTTTCATTACATAGACTTCTATTTATTTGGGGTTTTAAATATGACTTTTAGACTACTGGGAGAAGGTAATTCCAAAAATTCCGGAATCTCTTGAGTAGGCAACTATTTGAAAATTGGAGACTACAAAGTTGTAGCTGTGTAACAATC
>NW_010570072.1:0-279 GCF_000687285.1 Phaethon lepturus
CCCGGTGCATCCCGCTTGGACGGACGAGGGGGCCCTTGGCAGCGTCTCATGCCCTTGCTGCAGGGGGGGGTCGGCACGTCCTTCCATCCCCAGCACCCTGGAGCCTTTAAAAGTCCCCCCCGGGGTGAGGCTGTGCAGGGACGTGGGGACTCACAGCCGGGCGAGCATCCCCTGGCCCCGACGGGCCAAGCCCAGCTGCGAGCTGGAGCCCCCCGGGGAACACCTCCTGTTCCTGCACCCCAAATTAAAGATCGTGGGATGGGAGCGGGCGCGACGCCG
>NW_010570073.1:0-269 GCF_000687285.1 Phaethon lepturus
GTGTTGTGCAAAAAGCCATCGCTGCCTTACACGATGTCTCCGAGCTGCCAATATGTGTTAGGCATGTTCTGAGGCCACGTCAGTGTGAGGCTCCTGAGGAATTTCTATGTTCTTCTGAGTTTTCTTTTTTACTTTTTGGAAGAATGAAATTGCATAAGTTTTTTAACTGTCTGGGTCATGGACTTTTTCTATGGAACCTTGGAGTGACAGACAGAATTTCAGCTTGTCAGTGTAGGACACCAAAAAGGCAAGGGTGAGCTGCCAGATTT
>NW_010570074.1:0-278 GCF_000687285.1 Phaethon lepturus
TATATATATATATTTTTATAAGCCTGAGACATGCTACACACCAGCCACCTCTACATCAAGTCTAGTTTTCAGCAATTTGCTAAAATTTCGGGTTTTAGCCGATTTACCAAGGGAAACCCACATGGATCTCGTGGCACACCCGGCCGGTCAGTTAAAATATTACACAAAAAAGCAAAATAATTTGTAATTGGGGAACACAGCCCTATCCCGGGAATTCTTATTTTGCTCAGCAGCTGCGCGACGTGGACCACGTTTGCTTTGCAGCTCCAAGACCCCTT
>NW_010570075.1:0-279 GCF_000687285.1 Phaethon lepturus
TCCCTCCGCCCCCAGGCCGAATCCCTCCGCGCCGCGAGGGCACGCAAACTCCCTGAGGCCCGGTAAGCACCCGGTCGACGAGGGCGGACCCGCCAAGGGGGCGAGGACAAGCGAAAACGACAGGCGAGACAGCCAATCGAGACGCGGGATCGGCCGGCGGCGATCTGGCGGCCCAATGGGCGCCGCGGAGGGCCTGGCCGAGTGGAGGAAGCGTGGGGGCGGCAACGGGCGTTGTCGTGGCTGAGGAGATAATTGGGGCGCGGGCCGCCCGGCGCGGCA
>NW_010570076.1:0-279 GCF_000687285.1 Phaethon lepturus
TTGTAGGAAGACCGCAGCACCCGTTACTGTGAGAACAAGGCTGATAAGACACTCTGGGTTAGTTCGTGGCCAGCCGTGGTACGTGGGTTTCCGAAGGGATCAAGGCCTCCCGCGGTCTCCAGACAGCCAGGTGCTACAGCTGGGAGGAAGGGAGGCCAAGGCGGCCGAGCCGGGCTGGCCCACACAAGTGTCCCATACCATAAACGCCGTGCTCGCCAGCAGCTGGGGAGTCTGCCGGGAGCGGCGCTCTCTCCGTGGCCGCCATCCCTGGAGGGTCCT
>NW_010570077.1:0-279 GCF_000687285.1 Phaethon lepturus
CTCTTTCTGAGAGGTATTGTCAGCTGGTAGTGAGATGCCCTGAAATTCTTATAGATCTCAGGGATATCCCAGTCTGTAATAAACATAGTTCCATAACAGGATAATCAAGTCCATAAAACATTTAGAAAACACTTGCTGCCAGAGAGTGGTCTGTGGCTTCAATTTAGGAGAGGGAACAAGAACTCCTGGCTCTTGCATAGAGTTCCTGTTGTGGCCTGGGGCAAACTGTGCCTGTGTTTCTTTCTAGAAAATCAAGTTGGTAATACTTGCCTCAGAGGA
>NW_010570078.1:0-278 GCF_000687285.1 Phaethon lepturus
AAAGTAAACAAAAAATCAGTGGCTTGTGGTCAGGACAGCCAGTGGGAAAAGTTTTTTTCACAATAAGTACTTGAACCAGGATGCCTGGTATGTAGTAAGCAGCCCAAAAGAATATTGTGTTGGCTTTTGTTCCATGAGTAAAACATTCATCATGCAAGAGAGACAAGGAAGCTCTGCAGTCCAGAAGCTGGGGGTAGATGTAAGACGCTCTGCGGGGATTTGGGAGAACAAAGTTTGTACCCTTGATTCAATGAACACTCAATTAGCTTTATGAAATA
>NW_010570079.1:0-278 GCF_000687285.1 Phaethon lepturus
CAACCCACTACAACAACCAGTGTGGGTTTACAGACACAGGTTCTTAGCATCAAGCTGTCTTATCAAGCTTTGGTACCTTTCTCATGAGATCTCCAACTCGGCTAATGAAGGAAAGAGCTTTAAAACAATAATACAATCCCGCAATGTATCTGCATCAGGATCATGACCTTGACACCAGAATGGTAAAACTGGATGACTGAGCGTAAATTCATTGAAAAATAAGTCTAAAATATAATGGCAAATCCACCATGCAAGAGACCCTAGAGGGAGAAAACTGG
>NW_010570080.1:0-279 GCF_000687285.1 Phaethon lepturus
ATTCCACTGGGCAAGTGTCAGGATGCATACCCAGGCACATGACAATGCTTTTGTATTTTTTCTTTGTGGACAGGAGAGAATACTTTGTTTCTGTTTTGCTAGTTACTTACATATCCTATAAACTTAGGCTGTGTTGGTTCTTATCTTCACTTTGTGCTCCAAACTTTCAAACTTCCAACTCCAGCTCCATCCAGAGCAGTCTGTCCCCTTCTGCTGAAATATGAGCTGGCTGGGAAGAAGGCTGGCCGGGCTGAACAGAGAACTTTGGCTGGAACTCAG
>NW_010570081.1:0-277 GCF_000687285.1 Phaethon lepturus
CTCTTTCCCAAGTCTCCTCCTGTGTGCTTTTCCCAGAACTGGCACCTGTCTCTAATTTCTCCTCAGTTGCTACCAACACTGTTCCCACTCTTCTCCCTCTTTCTAGCTCCTGGTTTTTTTATTCACCATGTCTTACATCACTTGGGCTGCATGTTCCTCTGAGTTAAAGGACCATGACTATGGGAACACTGATTTTCCATTTGTTGACACTGGAATTGTAGGGAGCCAGTTGTATCAGTTGAATGTTGAGAGGAGAGGAGAGGAGAGGAGAGGGGAG
>NW_010570082.1:0-279 GCF_000687285.1 Phaethon lepturus
CAGTAGAGGTCATCACTGCCCATGGCTAAGCAGCACAGAGTGAAAAAGGATTTTACAATAGTACAAAATAGTCTCAGAAACAAGACACATTTTTTCATGGAGGGAAGAGATTTCCAAAGAGTACCCTGAAAGATCCAGGCAGGGAGCAGGGAACATACCCAACACGCACTCTCCAAACATGCCAAGAGAAATCACATTTACATGGGGATTGAGGAATGATTTCCTCAAGCTATGTGACTCCTGTGGCAACTATAGCCACAAGGTATTTTATCCCTTATT
>NW_010570083.1:0-279 GCF_000687285.1 Phaethon lepturus
GATTGAAGATATTTTTTAAAATACACAGAACACGATCTGACAGCTGGAAAAATGTTTCTGTATTTAGGTTTTTAAACATTCCATTTCTTGAGTCTACACAGAAGGTTAAAAAGCTCTTCTTTCCTCTGCGAGAAAAATGCCAGACAGTAAAGGCTCATAATCCCTAGATTTAACACTGACTAAAACTTGAAGTGGTTAAAAAGAAACAACAAAGAAAGTACATATCTCTGTCGAAGATTCTGAATAACTACTTCAACAAGTTACAGAGAAAAAAAAAAA
>NW_010570084.1:0-279 GCF_000687285.1 Phaethon lepturus
CCGTCTTTCTCTAGGGCCTGAAGGAAGAACAGGAGGAGCAGGGAACGCTCCTGGGACAGTTCACTTTCCGGGTGGCGCTGAATCCCATTCAGACCTTCGAGCTGAAGGTACGGGGACAAAGAGCGGGGAGGACTGTAGGAAAGGAGGAGAAAAGCGGTTGGCTGGGGACAAGCTTCCCTGCCAAAGGGCTCCAGGCAGCCCTGTCCTTGAGCGTGTGCCACGCTGGCCTTTCTTCTGCTCTAGCTTCCTAACGGCGTGTGCCTGGACTGCCGTTCTTCT
>NW_010570085.1:0-279 GCF_000687285.1 Phaethon lepturus
AAAATAAGAGAGGATTGTTGGGCTGTCTTACTAACTCCAGCCACGGAGGTGAGCCGTCGAATCTGAAGTTACGCAGGGCTTTGTATGCCTGGGCACAGCTACTGCCTTGTGTCCTTGGTGTGGTAGCTGGAGAAGCTCCTTTGCAAAGGTTAGACCTTCTTGAGGAGATAAAGAGCGAGTGACCGAAGGCGTTGTGGATCCGTTGCGGTTGATGACTTCCTCCAGGCTTCATCATAAGCTGGCTTATATATAGATATATTTTTATATATTATATAAATA
>NW_010570086.1:0-279 GCF_000687285.1 Phaethon lepturus
AGCACAGACCCGCCGTGGGGCCACGGACCCACAGCACAGGCCCCTCGCTGTCGTGAATCCGCCTGAGTGCCCAGCACCGCCCCATGGGTGCTGCCCCGCCCCACGGCCACGGGCCCACGGTTACCTCGAGCCCATCCGCGGCCCCATAACCACGGACCTGCCGCAGACCCACAGCGGCCACCAGAGACCTGCCGGGGGCGTCATCGCCCTGAACCCACCACGGACCCACCCATGGACCTGTAGACCCACCCACGGACACGCCCACAGACCTACAGACCC
>NW_010570087.1:0-279 GCF_000687285.1 Phaethon lepturus
TGCCACTTTGTTCACATCTTTGCACTCTAATTATTAAGAGCATTAAAGAGAAAAAATCAGAAACAAAAATTAAAATATAAAGAAAATTTGGCATTTAACATGTTGCTTCTCTATCCAACCACCTTGTCCTCTTTGTAACTACTCTTTCTAGTCCAGCCTACTGCACACAATATATTTTAAAAAGTCATAAAAACGTTTGCAAGGCTTCCCTCCCAGACATTTAGAAATGTGCCCACTTTGTCTTGGAAGAATTACCATTTATTGGGATAAATGATCACT
>NW_010570088.1:0-279 GCF_000687285.1 Phaethon lepturus
CATCTTAAAGCAAGGGTGGTAAACAGCCAGCCAAATGAGAAAGAAGGCCAGAGGAGGAGGAGAAGCAGGAATAAAGGCCATGCTGGAGCAAGAAGGAGGGAAGAAAGAAGATCAGGCCTGGGCAGGGGCTGGAGCCAAGGGGCTGCTTGAGCAGGAGCTGAGAGGTGCAGCCTGGAAGGGGCTGCGGCCAGTGAAGGAGCCACCATGGAGCTGCTGGTCCCAGTCTCCTGTGCGACCCACCGCCGTACCAAAGGGCCTGAGCGTAGCGTGTGGTGAGGG
>NW_010570089.1:0-280 GCF_000687285.1 Phaethon lepturus
GGAGCTCGCAGGCCTGCACAGGACTCGGCTTCATAACACCCGGCGTCGCTCAGAGCAAGGAGGAACCTCGGTGCAAGAAACGCAGGGAATGGGAAACGCGTTGAGCTGACTGGGAGGGCGGCTGCACCGCGCCCGACTGCCACCGCTGACAAAAGCTCTTACCACATTTTCTCCCCTAAATCAGATTTCACAATTCATCCCAGGAGATTTGAGGAAAATAGAATCACAGAATGGTTTCATAGAGTCCAGCCACTAACCCAGCACTGCCCAGCCCACCACT
>NW_010570090.1:0-279 GCF_000687285.1 Phaethon lepturus
ACTTTGACAAAATTAGGTATAATTAATTTCACACTGTTTTTTCCTTTGACAAAAGAACTGTCTATTGTTTTTTTAATTGCAATTTAGCTATTAGAAATGTTAAATTACAGAGCTATAAACATTGTTCTAGAGAACATGTATAGAAAAGGCATTGTCAAAAACTGGCCACTTAAAATAAATGAGCAGAACTAGATTAAGGCCTGTAAAATTTCCTGAGTTCCAATATTCATCTTTGGTTTTTTTTGTGGTACTCATTCTTGTATGATGATTTTCACTGAT
>NW_010570091.1:0-277 GCF_000687285.1 Phaethon lepturus
TTTTTAGAACTGTTGCCTATATTAGGTTATATATGTGTATATATATTTTGCAGTGTTACAGTACAGTATGGTAATATGGCCTTACTAGCCTTTACACTTTATCCACAATGTAAATAAGCATTTGTTTAATACAGGTGGAAGATACATACAGAAAATTCAAAACTTGAATTCTATCAAAAGACTTGTGTAGAAAATTCTGATAAATGTGAAAGTATTTAGCTCTGTGTATCGAGAGTAGTATATTTTTATCTGTGCAATGCTGTGTGCAGGCCACCAG
>NW_010570092.1:0-280 GCF_000687285.1 Phaethon lepturus
CCCAGGCACCAGCTTCCTCAGGGCACGCGGTGGCTGAAATCAGAGATTTTGTACCTATTTTTGAAGCCTAGACCTATGGTACCCCCGAATGCAGGTGTCTCCGCTCTGATCATCAAAACCTTCTGAAAATGGAAGTGCTCAGCATCCGGCGGAATGTGCCCGTGCAGGTCCTGGCTTTGTCACCTGTGCTCCCACGTGAACCCATTTGAGATTATAAATACATATATCTCCCATTTGAGGTTATTTGCCTGTGTATATATATGTATCCCAGTCGAGATTA
>NW_010570093.1:0-280 GCF_000687285.1 Phaethon lepturus
TCGGCCCCGTCCTGAACAGCCAGGCAGCCTCAGGCACAAGCCCCAAACATAAATAATTTCATGAGACTGTCATAAGCTTTTCCTACCAAACCACTCGTAGAAACGTTCCCAAGAAACATCAGTTAAAAGGCCTCTGCCAAAACAGTGCTGGTAACTTAACTGGGAACATTCGGCCTGAAAGTAAAATACTTTGGTGATGGAAAAAAAAAAAAGACTTAAAATACACTTAAAAGCAGCAACCAAAAATAACTCCAAACACCACGTGGGCCAGAGTTAAGGG
>NW_010570094.1:0-279 GCF_000687285.1 Phaethon lepturus
GGGTTCAAAAGCTCTTGTGGGTACGCTGGGTTTGGCCGCCCGTGTCTTAGAAAGTTGTTGCGGGCTTCATCTGGGTGGAGAGGAGGTTGGAGAGGAAAGGAGTCGGTTTGAAAGCAGACACATCCATGTCGCTTATAAGTAGCTCCGCTCTGTTGCACGGGCCGTGAGAACTACCTCCTGTGCGGCTCAGCAAAATGCCCTGAGGTCGGGCAGGACCAGGGTCTCTTCTAGATTTCAACTAGATTTGAAAGGGGGAGGGGATAAAACCGGGCTCACTAG
>NW_010570095.1:0-279 GCF_000687285.1 Phaethon lepturus
CACAGCACTATACCAGCTATCGGGAAGGAAAGAAACAACTCGATCCCAGCCGAAACCAGGACACCTACTCTTCCTTTGCTGGAGCTGTGCTGCTCGCAGCATTCGCCAACCAGTGTTCCCCACTGTTTCCTTTTTTCCCCAATTTCCCTGAGAGGGGGTTTTCGGTGGATAGAGCAGTTGCTAGCGTTTAGCTTGGAGGTGGGCTAAAACAAGACACGCTCCCTTGGGAATTTAATAGCCTGCATTCTTTCCAAATAGCTCCATGAGCATGTACAACTC
>NW_010570096.1:0-280 GCF_000687285.1 Phaethon lepturus
ATGGCATCTGCGTTGCCACTGAGGAAGAAGCCTGCCAAAAGGAAGTGCTGGCAGTGAGAGGCCGCACAGAGTTCTTGAAGCTGACAGCATGAAGAGCTGCTCTCGTCAGTGCCACCTCTACGTCGTCAACAAAATGCAACGCCTCCCTGATACGTCAGTCTCGCTTGGTGCCTTTCTGGCAGAGGAAGCAGCAGCAGCACCTCCTGCTTGCAGCAAGGTACGTCAGTTGGCCTGCACAGGAACCAGCTCTCAGGACGATTCTGCCGCGAGAGCTTCACTT
>NW_010570097.1:0-280 GCF_000687285.1 Phaethon lepturus
TGGATTTTTTTTTTTTAGGCATCACTGGCCCATCAGTCCCCACAGTGCTACCACTGTGCCACCATCCTCCCCGGGTGGCCCTGAGCTCCTGGCAGTGCGTTGGCTTTAAGTTTAAAGCAAACCCTGACATAGAGCCTAGAGCCAGCTGAGATGCTTTGGGCTCAAGCCGCCGTATCACCCAACATCCCCTAAAGCCGCGCCGGGTGCCACTGGCCTTGCGCTGTGCCCATCCTGTCCCCATCCTCTTCCCGTTCCCATGCCGGCAGCTGCCTCTGCTGCC
>NW_010570098.1:0-280 GCF_000687285.1 Phaethon lepturus
CGCAACTCGCCACTCCATTTACATAATGATGTTTTAATAAGCCGCGCAGCCCGGTGAGAGCTCGCCGGGGGCAGAACCCCTCTCCCTCACGAAATGAGCCGGGGGCGTGGGAGGTCGGGCGATGGCCCCGCTTGGGGGGCGGCTCTGGGATTGGAGTTTTTTTTGTTTGTTTGTTTTGTGGTTTGTTTTGTTTGTTTTTTTCCTGGTACCGCTGGAAGTTGAGCGCGGAAGGGCGGGCAGGGCTCCGGCAGCGCTAGGAAACCTTTCCAGGGAGGCTCAG
>NW_010570099.1:0-280 GCF_000687285.1 Phaethon lepturus
ATGTGCTCAAGGTCTGCCAGCACCTGGGTCCTGGGAGTGCGGATGCTTTTCAGTCCCTCTGGTTGCCCCATGGCTTTCACACTGCTGCTGGTGTGGGGGCTGCTGTGCAGGATCCCCCCCATGGCAAACCCAGCCCGGGATTCAGGGCAGTGCCCCTCATCGAAGCTGCCCAAAGCCACATGGTTTCTGCAGCCCCGGCGGTGGCTCTTCTCTCTTCTCTCATTTTAATGAGGAATAAATTTCCAGCATGCTAATTATTTCCCACCAGACTGCCCCCGAA
>NW_010570100.1:0-280 GCF_000687285.1 Phaethon lepturus
AGTTATTCATCAAAATATTTGTACAACCATCACAGTTTTTTCTTAAATGGCTAGTTACAGCAGTATTGCTGCAAGATTATACTTCATACTGGTGGCAAAAATCTGAAGCTCTTCCAGTTTTGATGCTGTATTTACTTTTTTACATAGTAGAGCGCTCTGCACTTACCTCCCACTTCCTAATTTCCTCCATAATAACTTTAATATAATTTTAACTTAAATATTTCCCAACTTTAATGTAGCAGCTCTATTAAATTTCTAGACAAGGAATACACTTGGTCTT
>NW_010570101.1:0-280 GCF_000687285.1 Phaethon lepturus
CAGGTACCTGTGGTCCAGCACAGCTGATCTTACAAACATCACAGTAGTGGATCTGGGGTGGTTTGGGAGGTTGCTTTGGTTTCAGTTGCTTATTTTGGAATGGTGCCTTTTTAGTAAAGGTGGTCCCTGTCCAAGCAGCTGTTGCAGCAGCAGCAGCAGCTGCTGCCTGTTTCTGTTGCTGCTGCTGCTGGTAATAGGATGATGCAGCTGAATACACTGCGGCTTCATAGCCAGAATAAGAGGTACCTCAAAGATCAAAATAAAATAAATGTTACATCAC
>NW_010570102.1:0-280 GCF_000687285.1 Phaethon lepturus
GGGGAAGAGGGTCTTTGCTCGCAAGCTAGCGACAAGGCTTTAAACTAGACTCGGAGGGGGAGAGGGATAATATCAGGCTCACCCACAAGCTATGGGATGACACACCAAGACTACAGGGACGGGGTGCTAGCAAGGCCCCTCAGCGTGTTGCACCAGAGAAAGACCTCACAGGAACAAAAGGGTATTCCTCTAAAAGGGTGACAAGGCCAACCGCCCAGCTGAAGTGCCTCTACGCTAATGCAGGTATGTGCAACAAACAGGAGGAGTTGGAAGCCACCAT
>NW_010570103.1:0-269 GCF_000687285.1 Phaethon lepturus
AGGAAAAGTTTCAATAAAAACTGTATGCTTAAAATTCCTATATATACGTCCGGGCTGTTGCCCTTTTCTCTGGTGTTGTGCTCAGCCTTCCACTGCCCCTTGGGGTCCTGATGTTGATGGCTTCAGTCTGGGGGACAGGGAGGGGATATGGCAAATCATCCGCAGCCCAAGTCTGTTGCAGGGAGAAATACAGTGCTGATGTCGATGGCTTCTTCTGCCTCGCTCTGGGATCTGCTTGGAGTCATTTTCATATTCTACATGTCACTCTT
>NW_010570104.1:0-280 GCF_000687285.1 Phaethon lepturus
AAGCAGAGAGCAACCTCTTTGCTCTCCCACGTAGGTCAGCTTTCTGCAAATTTAGGTTTCTAAACTGACTCACTCTAGAGTCACATGAGTGATGCCAAAGCCAATGCAAGTCTTCCAGAAAGACCTCCAGGCTTGACTGGGAGACGTCACAAAGTAGAAAGCCATCTTCTCTTTGACTATCTCTTCTGGCAGTCAATGGCCCTACCTGAAGACGAATTGTGTCATATTTCCATGTTTCCCCTATCAGCCTGCCTCATGGCCATTGATTTGCACTGTGATG
>NW_010570105.1:0-280 GCF_000687285.1 Phaethon lepturus
GGACCGGTGGCCGGGCTGCCTCTGTGCAGCGTGGAGCGGTCAGCACCCGCCCTGGGCCGGCAGCGGGCTCCCGCGGGAGCAGACAAAGCCGCGGCACTCACTGCGAGCCCCAGGCCCGGTCTGAGGCAGGTGTTTTGTCTCAGGCTTTTCCCTCGGGGTTTATTTTCCTGGCTCTGGGGCAGGTGTCCTCCCAGGGAGGCAAGGAGGTCTTGCCTCCAGCTATGCCTTTGGAGAAGCTTTTCACAAAATCACAGAATCATTAAGGTTTGAAAAGACTTTT
>NW_010570106.1:0-281 GCF_000687285.1 Phaethon lepturus
GGACCTGATGATCTTAAAGGCCTTTTCCAACTCAAATGGTTCTGTGATTCTGTGTTAAGTTACTAGGAATAGCGTAGCAGTCACAAAAATAAAAGTTCTTAGTACGATCTAAGCATGTAGAATTTTAAGCTGACGAACTTCTAAACTGACTTCACTTCTGGTGAAAAGGAGAGGTTAGTTTAACCATCCCTACCTGAATTACTTTTCTTTACAGTGGTCCTGGTAATCCTTCATATAACTTATTATCATCCTTTTTCATAAAGAGATGGAAGTGTTTCTTC
>NW_010570107.1:0-281 GCF_000687285.1 Phaethon lepturus
AAAAAAAAAAAGAAAGATCTCCATCTAAGTCTAAGAAAAAATTAAACACAACACACACACTCCCCGAAGGAAAAAAAAACCCACAAAAAATCCAAACAAATAACAAACGAACAGAAAGTACCAATAATCCCAATTTTTTCCCAGATCAAGGCTCCCATCCCGCGACTTGCGTTTGATCTCGTGTGCTCGCTACCTACCACTCAAATCCCGTTTTCTATACATTTCCACAATTCGCGGCTCGTCCCACCCTTGGAAACGAAAAAGTAATTGCAAGGCGAAGA
>NW_010570108.1:0-281 GCF_000687285.1 Phaethon lepturus
TCTAATGGTTACATCTATATAACCTTATTATAATACCCACTACCTTGGTTACAGTATATGGGGGCGAAATGTAGAACAGAGTTTGGTCACACTAAGTGTTTGGAGTGCCATAAGTACATCATTTCTTTTAACAGGAGATAGGAGTTTCATCTCAACAACTGCCTTGAATTTAGGTGCATTCGCCGTGGGGCGAATATGCCGTTACATCTTTTGCCTTGGATAAGGTATTGTTGTTGTCAATTCAATCAGATTGTATTCTTAGGCTGAGGAATAAACCCCTG
>NW_010570109.1:0-280 GCF_000687285.1 Phaethon lepturus
GGGGCGGGCAGGGCCGGTGCGCGTCGGATGGGGAGCAGCGAAACGACCCCGACGTCCGTACGCAACAGGGAAGACTGTAGCTAGCAGCTTAGGTTTTAGTATAACGCTAACTTACTTGGGCAGCTCTGGGCACACTCTTCAGAAGCCACTAATGACGCTGTAGTTGTGTAACTTGAAAAGTCTCTGTTCTTGCGCAGGCTGCCAAGAATACTGCAACCCAAAAAGCCTGTTATGCAACTACAAGTGAGAAACTTGGGCCACCGCAGACAGCCGCATCTTC
>NW_010570110.1:0-281 GCF_000687285.1 Phaethon lepturus
GGTGGGTGGATGGATGGATGGATGTTCCTCTCTGGGTGGGGGGGTGGATGGATGGATGGATGTTCCTCGGTGGGTGGGTGGAGGGAGGGATGTTCCCATGGGTGGGTGGATGGGTGTTCCTGTGTTGGTGGGTGGACAGACAGAGAGAGATTCCCGTGGGTGGGTGGGCAGCCCTACGTTTGGCTGGATGGGTAGGTGCAGGGGGGTGGGCAGATGGCTCGTGCCGGGGGTGGATAACTGGAGAGGTCAATAGATGGATGGCATGTGGACGGATGGACGGA
>NW_010570111.1:0-280 GCF_000687285.1 Phaethon lepturus
AATTGGGAAGTAAATAGATCCCCAGTTTGGAAAAACAAAGATTAGCAATTATTATTAGATATAGCCAAAAACGCACCTTTCAAGATAGCATCGGTAAAGGCTCATGCTAAGAATAACCAACCAGCACAAAGTGAAATCAAAAGGTAGATTAAATAACTGAAATTAGGAACATCACCTTCACTCCCGAGTGGTATCAATGGGGAGAATGGTTACGTCAAAACCTAGGTCTCACAGGTGACAAAGCATTTTACTTTGCTGCACAGAGTAAAGGCTGGCCTAT
>NW_010570112.1:0-281 GCF_000687285.1 Phaethon lepturus
CTAGTGAGCCTGGTTTTATCCCCTCCCACCTCCAAATCTACAAACTTGAAAAAGTTCATCTTGCTGTTACTTTAAAAGTGTCAGAAGTGCTACTGAAAGATTCAGGTAATAATATTGCTACCTTGATTTAAGCAGCTGTTGGCAAAATGGACAGTACCAAGTAAATAAATTCAACATTGAAGAAATTTGATTTACCCAGTATAAGCGCAATGAAGATGAGGGAATAAGGTGGCCTTAAAAATATTTTGGAAGCTCATTATATGAAAATATTATATATTTAA
>NW_010570113.1:0-280 GCF_000687285.1 Phaethon lepturus
CTGTGTGCTTCCAACTGCATCCATGCTCCCCAGGCGTGCTCTGTGCTTTGCGAAAGGTGAGAAATGCCTTCTTGTGGAGGTCAGTGCCGCTCATGCTTGCAGAACCCTTTCTGCCTGCACAGCTGAGATGCTCCACAGACGTGCTTCTCTCATCCTGGGAATTTGAAGGCACAGGCCAGAAAGCCAAGGAAGGCTGATGTAGCAGACAGGGCCATTTGCAATGAACCAGACAAAGCAGGTGAGATGTGTCTCATGGGGACAGTGGGGTCGTTCCTGGAGT
>NW_010570114.1:0-280 GCF_000687285.1 Phaethon lepturus
CTGCAGAGTCTGTCCCTGCATTTCTCCTGGGCCCCCTTTAGGCCTGAGGCAGCAGCCATCAGGTCTGTGAGCTTCTGCAGCCAGTTCCTGGCCAGCTTTCCGTCCCCCAGCACCCCCACAACCCTCCTGGCAGGGCTGCTCTCTGTCCCTTCATCCCCAGCCTGTACAGGTACCGGGGCTGCCCCAACCCGGGTGCAGGATGCTGCCCTTGGCCTTGTGGCCCCTCCGTAGGTTCCCCAGGCCCACGCCTTGAGCCCATCCCGGTCCCTCTGGTCGGCAT
>NW_010570115.1:0-279 GCF_000687285.1 Phaethon lepturus
TCCAGCCAGTTCCTCACCCAGCGAAGAGGAACGGCAGCCTGCAAACCCTTGCCTTGCCCGCTACCAGCCCTTTGTGCCAACAACCTCCCTGGCAGCCGATGTGAGCCGGTGCTTCTCTCCCCGAGGTGCCAGGTCAGCCAGCAAATGCTGACTGCAACACGCTGTCCACACATGCTGCCTGCGTACGCCCGGCCTCAGGGACGTGGTGGGGAACTGTCAGGGGAAAATCCCATCCTCTCATGGGGACCTACCGGAGGGACACAGCCCTTTGGCTGGGCC
>NW_010570116.1:0-281 GCF_000687285.1 Phaethon lepturus
GGGGTGTCCCCAACTCCTGGCCAGGGGGGTCCCCACACTGTATTGAGGTGAGAACCCTCCAGCAGGAGGGTCCATCCTGGAGGATACGGGGTTTGGGGGTCACCCAAGGGATGTTACATGGTCCAGGACCCCTCTTTGCTTGTGACAGCCTTCAGGTTTGCCCCCACATAGCATGGGGGTTTGCGCGTGCGGCGCCCAGACCCCTGGCTGGGGGAGGGTGGCCCGCAGCAAAGTCACAGGGCCTCTGCCACCGGTTTCTGGGATGTCCCTGGGCATGTCAC
>NW_010570117.1:0-280 GCF_000687285.1 Phaethon lepturus
AAAAAAACAATATAGGTTTACCCATATCATTGTGGGTTGTTTTCACAAAGATCAGGATACCTTAATTGTGCCAAGAAGACATATTTCTGTCACTAA
The DNA here is from genome assembly GCF_000687285.1 of Phaethon lepturus. Classification (NCBI taxonomy): domain Eukaryota; kingdom Metazoa; phylum Chordata; class Aves; order Phaethontiformes; family Phaethontidae; genus Phaethon; species Phaethon lepturus. The sequence continues at coordinate 97 of NW_010570117.1, forward strand.
ATGTATTTTTGTTTGAACATTTTTATTTCTGCCTCTCCTAGAAACAATCTCTTATTCCTTACAAGAACAGAGGAACTGTAGTGCTGAGGATGCTATTCTAAGAGCCAGTGATTATTAAACTAGCCCATAAATCATGTAAAGAAATCTATGACAGGCAAACAGAACTTGTGTAACAGGAATGAGC
>NW_010570118.1:0-281 GCF_000687285.1 Phaethon lepturus
TCCTATCACTTACTCCCATCAGTCTCTCTTCATCTTCTCTTTGGTCTCATCTGTTTACTCTCATCATCATACTTAGAAAAACTTTGTAGTCCAAGAGCCAGATTCTTGAATCACCGTACTCGATTCCCAGCTTTATTTGCTATTTATTAGCAGTTTTTATTAGTAGTGTCCTACATATTGCCATTGGTGTGGCATAAGAAAGAATGAGATAAAAACTACCAGGAAATTACAGTGATCTTTTGGTTTGTATGTCTTGCAGAAGTAATTATCAAAAACTTTGA
>NW_010570119.1:0-281 GCF_000687285.1 Phaethon lepturus
GCTGGGATAAGCAGAGGCTGGTTCCTCTTGTAAAGCACATCCTAATGCTGATTTGTCAGAATTTCTGCCAACTGAAGTCTGCCAAGGGCAGTACCTGTTTGAAATAGCCAGAAATTTTTATGAGTCTTGCCTGAGATTAGATATTTTTCTGCTTTTAATAATTAACTAAAGCATTTCCATTGTTGAGGATTTTATTTCTTCCAATATTTCTCTGAACTTTACCTAAATAATTGTCCTAGGTCAACAAAACACAAACAACTCATGTCCAGTGAAATAGCCTT
>NW_010570120.1:0-282 GCF_000687285.1 Phaethon lepturus
GATTCTACAACCCCATCCCAGAGGTACCTTATCCCTTCCCGGGGCCACTGTCGCTGCTGGGGAGCAGCCTGGCCCCAGGCGTGAGCGCAGTGCAGAGGGGGGACCCCCGGCCCGAACAGCAGCCCTCGCCCACCTTGGGCAGGGCAGAGGCCAGAGAAGGGCCCCGGGGCTGGCAGGGCCGTGCTGGGGCTGGCGCTGTTTGTGGGCACCTGAGGCAGTGGCTGTGGGGGTCTGTGTGTTTGCAGGGACCTGACCGAGAACCCCCTGACGCCCCTCCCCAAC
>NW_010570121.1:0-278 GCF_000687285.1 Phaethon lepturus
TTCTGTGATTCTGTGATTCTGTGATCAAGGATCTCCCTTTAATATCACTTAAGCTGAAAGTAATTGCTAGTGTGTAGTCTCCTCTATAATGATTATTCAGCAACGCAGGTGTGCCATTTCAGGTGCTGACCCCGCGTCCCACTCACAAAATGATATTCTGGTGTTTCTTTTCTATGGACACATTACTAACAGAGTCCTCTCTGCAGCTCCTTCCCAGAAGTCCTCCTGCTAAGATTCCATATAAAATAGGATAGGGATAGGGATAGGGATAGGGATAG
>NW_010570122.1:0-281 GCF_000687285.1 Phaethon lepturus
GCCCGTTCCCGAGCCGCGGCCGCCACCCCTCCACCGGCTCCCCCGGTTTGCGCTGAGCGTGACGTCGTAGGGTACGGAACACCCTCCCGGCTGTGCCCGCTCCCGGCTTCTTGTGCACCTCCGCACGGCAGGGCGCGGGGAGCGGAAAAGTCCTCGGCTGAGGATAAGCGCTACGTAGCAACAGCCAAAACGTCGCTGTGTTACCGACATTACTAAACCCAAAAGACAGCGCTACGCCGGCTACTGGGAGGAAAATTAACTCTGTCCCAGCCGAAACCAGG
>NW_010570123.1:0-282 GCF_000687285.1 Phaethon lepturus
TTTGGAGAAGGTGCTACGGGGGGGTAACCGGGCACTCACGCAAACAGGCTTCAGGATGGGCAAGATCTTGCTGCTGGTTGCGAAAATAGTTAGTTTTGCAGCGCTCGCAGTTGTTGCCTTCGGTGTTGTGCTGGCAGTTGTCACAGACGCCCCCGCTCGCCCCTCCGCTGGCGCGGTACAGCTCCGGGTCGAAGTGGCACGAGGCCGAGTGACCGTGGCAGTTGCACCCTAAAAAAATCCCCAGTACAGCAGCCCAGGCAGTGACACAACCGTGCAACCCCC
>NW_010570124.1:0-282 GCF_000687285.1 Phaethon lepturus
ACCCGCTGCCACATGGCACTACACTCGGACAACAGCCGGCTCGCACACCACATCACACTACACCTGGCTCACGCACTGCCATGCCACCACGCCACACTACACCCGGTGGACGGCGCTGGCACACCACCACTCGGCACTGCGCCCACACAGCACCCGGCTGTGCACCCCCACGTCACGCTGTACCCCAAGAAGAGCCGGCTCACGCACTGCGGTGCCACCATGCCACACTACACCCAGAGAACACCGTGCTGCAGCCAGTGACACAGCACCTCACCGCGCTAC
>NW_010570125.1:0-282 GCF_000687285.1 Phaethon lepturus
TGGGTCAGGCGTGTGCGGGTGTGGGTCACGCGTGTGCGGGTGTGGGTCCCACAGTGTAGTTGTGGGTCACACGTGTGCGGGCGTGGGTCCCACAGTGTCCCGCGTGGGTCATACATGTCCGGGTGTGGGTCAGGCGTGTGCGGGTGTGGGTCCCACCATGTAGTTGTGGGTCACGCGTGTGCGGGCGTGTGTCACGCGTGTGCCACGGAGCCGGGGCTGCAGGGGCACGTTAAGGCAGCTCTGCGTGGGGGTGGGGTGCGCGTCGCCGTCCCGCGCGTCAGC
>NW_010570126.1:0-281 GCF_000687285.1 Phaethon lepturus
TAGGTTTCCCCATGGAAAATGTAGGCTTAGATGAGATTGAATGGGGGGAAAAAAAAAGAATTCTGCATAGACCTAACACTTGACTCTTCCTGGCAGTTCCTGACAGTTTTGTTCTCAATTGTTCATATTTATAGGAGTAATTAAGTGGTCTGCATTCATGGTAGTTCTGTACGAAATGAGAAAGAAAAATAAATCCTCTAATATTAAAGTAACTCCTTGAAAATATTGCCTTTTTAATTATTTTTGTGCTGCAGAGTATGCAAAACTGGCTGCCAGCAGAC
>NW_010570127.1:0-278 GCF_000687285.1 Phaethon lepturus
TTAGTGAGCATAGGCAGAACTTGCCTCTTGACAGACAAAACAGTCTGTCAGATTCTAGAAGTAGCTTGAACCAATAAAAATCAAAGTGAATTAACTTACTGTGGATTTAAGATTGATTCAAACTGTGGTAAGAAACTGGGCAAGAAAATGCCTTGCAGAAGTGCATTCTGACATTCAGTTGTATCAACCAGTGCTAAATGGCTCCTTCTTGTACGAACAAGAAGCACCTGGGCACCAAGTGCCAGGGTCAGTGTCGTGGTTTAGCCCCAGCCGGCAAC
>NW_010570128.1:0-282 GCF_000687285.1 Phaethon lepturus
AACCAGTGTATCAGCCCCCGGCACCCTCCTTCAGCCCACAGGGCAGCTCTGTCTCCACACCCCCAGGGCTGAACCAGCCCAGACCAGCCCCTGCGGCCAGCACTTGTCGTGGGGCAGGGAGCCAGCGCTGCCCCCAGTTTCTTGCTGCATGCCCCTCTCCAGCCCCTCCTCCTCTCTCTGCCTGCCCCCAAACCTGGACCTCCCACAGGGTCCCTGGCCGGGGGGGTCGGGGCCACAGCCAGGCAGGGCAGTGCATGCTGCTTGGCCCCGCGATGCACCAGC
>NW_010570129.1:0-282 GCF_000687285.1 Phaethon lepturus
GATACAAAAGCTTCTCCTTCAATGTGTTTCTTTTTAAATATTTTAGGATTATGCCCAAATTCTGACTAACCCACAAAAGCATGGAAGAAACATGTCTGCTGGAGTTTCTTTAAAAGGAATCAGAAAAACAGCACTACCACCACAAGCATTCAGCACAGTCAGCACACCTTACCCACCAGAAACTTACCTTTCTGTGATTGTTTCTCTGAGACCACTAGCAACCCCTTTCACCACTGTACTAGCCTTTGGCGTCAGCACTACTTGAGATATAAAAAAGGAGCC
>NW_010570130.1:0-282 GCF_000687285.1 Phaethon lepturus
AAAGAAGGCATAGTCTTGTGTTTCACTTAATCTTGCAGTGTTTTTTCCACTCGGTTTGCTCGGTCTGCTTGGTTAGCAAAAAGACAATTGTAACGTTATTATTATAGTCCTCATGTACCATTGTTATTATTATTGTACAGCTGGCATTTCATAAGTATAATGAGTGGAACTACCACACCTTTCTAAATTTAATGTAAGAGATGGAGTGGGAATTTTGCAGGGAGAAGCCATTAGATGGATGGGATTGTAATTGCCCCTTTTCACTAACTTTAGTGTGAAAAT
>NW_010570131.1:0-282 GCF_000687285.1 Phaethon lepturus
TTGTTGGCTCGGATGTCCTCTTGAGTCTCTCGGAGGAGGCCATAGCCTTCATCTATTTTTATCAACTCGCCTGACATGGTGTGTTTTGTTGTGCTTTGAAATTCATTTTTGTACTAGCTACTTAGGTGTTAATTGGGCAGCTTCATGCAGTTTTTGATACATTTCTTGTATTTCTCTTTTTTTGAGTGTCTTCTGTCCTTTGGGGCTCCTCTAGTTCTGTTAAGGGAGTCAGTCAGAGACCGTCAGTGAGACCCTGAATTCATCAGCGATTCAATTTACTTT
>NW_010570132.1:0-276 GCF_000687285.1 Phaethon lepturus
GCAAGGTATGTGTTTGTTACTTCATTTCAGTAAATTCAAAGCCTTATAAGGTGTTTCCCTTTACAAGGCAGGGTGGTCAAGACCAGGTTCTGTTCATTAAGCGGTAACACTCCATGTGAACTGTGAAGTCTGTCTGTCAGCCTTGCGCTCTGCTAATGCAAACCCCGGGAACAGACACCTTTCTGTAAGGTATGAGTGACTTTCATGCTAGGCTTTTATGCAGAATCACAGAATCACAGAATCACAGACAGAATCACAGAAACACTAGGTTGGAAA
>NW_010570133.1:0-282 GCF_000687285.1 Phaethon lepturus
TCTCCCTGTCCCTGCGTTTTAATTCCTGTCCATGTTTCTCATACTGAGTTGCTTTTTAAAAGTCCTTCTACGTCTCCCTCTACTCGGCTCCCTTTCTCCTTTTTTTTTTTTTAATTTTTCCCTATATTTCTTGTACCCCACTGCTTCCTAATTTCTCCTTCAGCAATTCCCTTTATCCAGCTTCCCTTTCCTGTATTTTTAATTCCTCCCTTTCTTCCGTATATTCTATCACTTTTTAAATTTTGTTTCAATATTTCCTTCTATTCTCATTCCTGTTCCTAT
>NW_010570134.1:0-282 GCF_000687285.1 Phaethon lepturus
TGAGCAGGGACACCTTCAACTACATCAGGTTATTCAGAGCCCCATCCAACCTGAAAATGAATGTTAAAATATTTATTTCATAACATAAAAAATATATTTATTTCATCAGAGTGTTAGAAAGATAGAAATGGCATTTAAATAGAAGATTAAAAATACAAATTATAGCTCACATATTTTGGACATATGATTTATTAAATGAATAGTACTTGAAAACAAGAATCAAAAAATCGTAGAATAATAGAAGTGTTTGAGTTGGAATGGACCTTTAAAAGTCATATAGTC
>NW_010570135.1:0-280 GCF_000687285.1 Phaethon lepturus
AACTCTATCCCAGCTGAAACCAGGACACCTTCCCTCTTCTCTTCGTGTATAATTATATCAAGGTTAAAAATAGGGTAGTGTACCGAACCAGTATAGCTCCTGATGCCAGCATCTGATTACCCTTCTCACCGTTTCTGATTTGGCTCCTGAAATACCAGTGATTTGCTAGATTATCTTGCACCTCCCTTCTATTCTAAGACGACCATTTGTACCATTGAAACTTTCAGGTTTGTAAATCAGCCTCTAAGCAGATTAACATCTATAATTGTCTTGTGGAAAG
>NW_010570136.1:0-282 GCF_000687285.1 Phaethon lepturus
CATGGAGGTCACCTCGGTGGGGATGATCCCACTGGTGGTGGCTTCCGTGGCCGAGACGTTCGTGGGGGACAGTGCTGCTGTGGGGGGCCGTGACTCGGGGGTCCCCTGGGTGGGGGTGGTGGCACTGCAGGTGGCTCCTGTGATGGAGAAGTTCCTGTTGGTGCCCCCCGCGCTGGTGGGTGCTGCCCTGGGGTCCCCTCCCCGGTCACGGGGTCCCTGCGGGTGGCCCCTGTGGTGGGGATGTCCCTGCTGGGCTCCGTGGGGGCGGTCACAGCCCACGGG